>NW_025372507.1:0-2747 GCF_016433145.1 Gracilinanus agilis
GTGTTAAAGAGCTTTTGCATTAATTTATTGCATGCTATAGTCTTAGGCTTAGCAAGAAATTGCCCAGGGGTGGCCTAGTGCTGATGTAATGCAGTTTTTCCAAGTTATTGCTCTGACCTCACTGGACTCATTATGGAAAATAGGATGGGAAGTTCCTGAGAAACCTTTATGTCCACTAATGTTATTCTGGCTTCCCTTAAAACAAGAAGAACAAGGAAGGATGTGCTACAGCTTAATAAGTATCTCCTTCCAAAAATTGTTTTATGGGGTTATAAGGTTAGTCATAAAACATATTGCAGCAAGAAAATGTTACCTAAATCATACAAGAACAATTAGGGAATCTGGGATAAGGAACTTGCATTCTAGATGTCATAATTGTTATTATTTGTTTTGTTTGGTTCAGCCTTAATTGCTTTCAGCTTAGATGTAATTCTGCAGTTAATATTAATGAATTAGTTAATAAGGTTCAATCTTCTGAATGAAGTATCTAACTGAGAATTTACAAACAAAATAATACTTTATAAAACAATGCATAGCCCTGAACAACTGATCCCCTCCTCTTCTTTCTCCTGGCCTAGTTATATCAACAGAAGGGAAAATAAAGGAAAAGTATGTATTTAGTTGCTACTATGTGCTAGGCACTGATCATTGCTTTGCAAATACCTCACTTGATCCTCATCATAACCCCGTGAAGTAGGTCTTATTTTGATTCATCTTTTATACTTCAAGAAACTGAGGCAAACAAAGGTTAAGTGAGTTGTCCAGGGTTACAGCTGGCAGGTGTCTATTGTCAGATGGGAACTCAAGTCTTCTTTATTTCTAAGTGATGGAGATGATAAAGTGCCGGGTCTAGGGTCAGGAAGGAGCATCTTCCTAAGTTCAAATCTGGCCTCAGACACTAGCTAGGTTATTCTAGGGAAGTCAATTCACCCTGTTTGCCTTAGTTTACTCATCTCTAAAAGAACCTAGAGAAGGAAATAGCAAACAACTTCAGTATCTTTGCCAAACAAACTCCAAATGAGGTTACAAAGAATCAGATACAACTGAACAACAATAAAACTTTATTAATTTCAGAGCAACTGATTTATTTTGACACTTTGCTGCTGTTGCTTATTATTATTCATTATTGCTGTTCATTTAATAAGGTGAGGGGAGGAGAGAGTATTTAAAGGGCAGAACAAAATGAAACAAAACTCCCTGGTCCTGAAGATAGAAACTTTGTTTTCCAGTTTTTGCTCTTCCACTTATTAGGCATGTGACCTCAGAAAATTCATTTAATTTGTGTGAATTTTAGTTTCCTCACCTCATTTATAAAATCATGAGGTTGAATATCAGTAGATTTTCTTATAAGGTTCCTTTCATCACTAACATATTGTGATTATTTCCTTCACAAGACCCTTTTTATTGATCTATGTAGATGATTTTTCCCCTAGGCCAGTGGTGGGCAAACTTTATAAAGAGAGGGCCAAAGGAAAGGAAATGCTCATCTGTCATTCTGTTTCTGAGGCAACTCTTTTGAACTTTCATTTTATTGTATCCTACTCATTATATTCATCATATTAGGAATGATGTTGAACATTTCAGGGGACCACATGTGGCCCCTGGACCATAGTTTGCCTATCACTTCCCTAGACCATCTGACTCTTCACTGAGCATCCCTGGAATAGAAAGTAACTTCTCAATATCATACCTCCAAAGGCAAGAGGCATCCTGATATGTTACATCATTTGTGAGAAGCCAGGAAAGTTGCATTATATAAAATTTCTGGGTATATGCTATATAAAGAATCCTTTTTCAAGGATTGGGAATATTTATCCTGGAGAAGGGAAGACTTCTGCAATTTAGGGGAGAGGGGCAGTAGGGGGCAAAAATTGAGTAGGTTACTCCCTTCTGTCTTAAAGTAGCTAATCATTTTTCACTGATACCTTCAGAGACATTTTGTAGAGATCACTTTAAGGACATTTCAGAGACAGTTTAAAGTAGAGTGGATATTTATTCAGGTCCATCTAGAACTAGGTGGCTTAAATAGTTTCTTCTAAAAATGAAATATATAGTATGTAGTATGGCATTACAGGTTTCAAAGAAGCACAACTTATTTTCTTCAGAGATAATTGTCACTGACATATACATTGGAATCTGAGATTTAAAAAATTTAGATACTATTTAGTTGATACTACAAATAACCATATGAAGTAAATATTTTATGTGGTACATCTGTCTAGCATGGTACATGAAAGAGAATGCCACATTTGGAATTAGAACACCTAAGTTCAAATGCCATCTCTGATTATCACTACTTGTGAAATTGGACAAGTCACTTTTTCCCCCCAGGCCCAGTTTCTTATACCAGAAAATTATGAATTTAATCTAGATAGCATTTCTGGTCCCTTATAGTTGTACATCATGAGCCCTATTCTGAGAAAACTGAGTCCAACACGTTATATGACATAATCATAGCTATTCCCCTAATGGGTTTCAGAGACAGAATTTTAACCTACATATCTCTTGAAATCAGTTCTAATTTTTTGGGGGGATGATGAACTAGGCCATTTTTTCTATTTATTTATATAGCTTTATATATTTTGTGATCATCTTGTTTGTTATTTCTCATAGCAAAATATTACTCCATTACAATTAATAATTTTAAACCACAGCTTGTTCAACCATTTCTCAGCTGATGGATAATCCTTCAGTTTCAAGTTTGTTACTACCACAAGAAAAGCTGATATATATATATATATATATAT
>NW_025372508.1:0-3913 GCF_016433145.1 Gracilinanus agilis
TACTATGTGCCAAGCATTGTGCTCAGCACTAATGATACCTAGCATTTATAGAGCACTTTCAGGTTTGCAAAACATTTTATATGGATTATCTCATTCGATCCTTGCAATAACCTTGTGAAAGATAGCTACTATTCTTAACCCATTTTACAGAGAGGCAAAATGAACCTGAGAGTGACTTTGGACAGAGATATACAGCTATTAACTTTATGAAGAATGATTAGAATTTAGGTCTTCTCAAATGCCAAATCCAGGAATCTACACCTCTTGGGTGCCTTGGCTGCCCACATTAGTCTCTGCAAACAACACCCCTTTCTCCCTTCTCACTGGAATTCTTTGTGACTTCAGAATTCCATTTCTGAGAGCTTCTCCTTCTTCCTGACCCACCTTCCCCTGAAGAATTTTAGGCCAGGAGAGCCAATCTGTCCTCTGACTACGTTACATTATGCCCATGTTTACTCTTTTCCGTCCCACAGAGGAAGTGGTCACTCTCTCAAGAAAGCCATCATTTCCATTCCCGGCAGCCAGTTCCTCTCTGTTGGGGAAATAGAATCTGGAATCCAGAAAAGAATCCTACCCAAGCCCTCACTCCACCTCTTGGTTCCTCTACCTTTTTAAGGACATTTATTCCAATTTTCCACCTTGACCATCATCTATATTCTGTGCGTTTATCCATAGTCATTTGAGGCTATGGGTTTTACTAATCGTCTTTATAGATTTTGTCTTTTGAGAACTCCTGGGTTTATCAGCTGGTATTGGTCACACCATGGAATTGTCCTCTACGGTAGACATAGCTTGGTGGACATGGGAGGCAGCTTTCTCCCCTCTTCTTCCTTTTTGTTGGAAACTCTTTGGATTAGATTTGTAAGACTGCAGACAAAAACATCCTTACTTGTCCTCACTAGGTACACTCCATCCCTGGCATGTATTTTGGAGGCCACCATCTGGATCTCCAAATCCCATTCCTGGCCACCGAGTAGATGTGGATAAAGTAGAACCAGCTCCTGCCCAAAACTGATAACATCTAATAACAGATATCTATAGAGACCTTTCAGAGAAATATGAAGTGATTATTATTATTGAGCTTCTCTCAGTTCTTAGGGCACACACAAGAGTCTCTACCCATTGCCAATGAATGCTGGGTAAATCAGGCAATGGAGTGGTCCTGTCCTCCTTTCAGAAGTTATTCAGGTATTCTCTGTTCCCAGCTTACTAACCTCACAGTGAAGAAAAGCATTTTAATTAGCTGCTGGAAGTGCATTCAAAAGTCTACAAGAGAAGAATTTCTTGGTGGTCCGTGAAGCAAGAATTCCTGTAAAACTCAGCGGGGGGAGAAGAGGAATGTCAGCATCCTCCTCAAGCCAGTCAGGCAGAGCATGACCACATGCATCTTCTTGGCATCTCTAAACTAAATAAACTTTGAGAGAGAAATGACTCAGTCTAAGTTTGAGCTCACTCTGCCCCGGAATGAAGATGGCTCAGAGGAATGTGCCCGTGTGTCAGCTCCTGCTCTGTCTTCTCAGTAAGTATCCCTTTTGCCAAAGGTAATTGATGTCAATTAATTCTTGAGGATATATTACCCAGCTATATAACTGACTATACGACACTAAAGAGATAACGAGTCTGTTGATATCGTGAAGAATTTACTGGATGGGGGCTTGAGCTGAGAGAATTACGGTATCACTTCCTGTCAGAGCAATCTCTGAATCCTGAGGAGGGATAGAACAGCAGCCCTGCTCTGGGGATCTAACGAACCAGGAAAGTTAGGGCTGGGAGGATGATCCCAGAGCTCATATATGCTACGTAATCTTCAGTATGTGATGGGGAGAGACAACCCCTGAGTGAGATTTTCTATGTGAAATAGAAATATAAAACTGTAAATATAAGAGAAATGTAATTATTACTGCTTAGGGCTATATGCCATCTTATAATATATATACACAGTTTTTCTGCTATTCAATAATTTATTACATTTAAATTTGCATTTGCATTTCCCTCATCTTTGTCCTCATATCATAAGTTCTGTAGATCAGGACTAAGACTTAACCCGCCTTAAATGATCTTGCCATCTGCAAGCCATACCTCCCTGGCCACCCTGCCCTCTACATCTTTCTCTGGTTACAATACCTAAATGAATACTACCATTGTTTCCTAGAAAGATATACCAATTGACCAGCCTATGAAATCAACTCGTTGTCTCTATGACTCCTCAGATCAATATTCCATTCCCTGGCAACCACTTCCCTATGTATGTGTCTTCTCCTATTAAAATATAAGCACTTTGAGTACAGTCTCTGTCTTCTCTCGCTCTCCTTCTCCCTCCCTCCCTCTCTCTCTCTTTTTCTCTCTCTCTGTCTCTGTGTCTCTGTCTTTCTGTCGGTCAGTCTGTCTCTCTCTCCCTCTCTCTGTCTCCATCTCCATCTCTCTGTTTCTCTTTTTTAAACTCTTACCTTCCATCTTAGAATCAATACTGGGTAATGGTTTCAAGACAGAGGAGTACTAAGGGCTAAGCAACTGGGATTAAGTGACTTGTCCAGGGTCACACAGCTGGGAAGTGTCTGAGGTCACATTTGAACCCAGGACCTCCTGAGTCTAGAACTAATTCTCGATCCACTTAGTGACCTAATTGACCTCCACTCTCTCTTTCTCCCTCTCTCCTCTTTTCCACCCCTCTCTATATGTACACACATATATATGCATGTCTGTATGTTTGACCAGCACTTGCCTCCATGCCTAAAACATGGCAAAAGCTTAATAAATGCTTCTTAATTCATTCTTTCATACTTTCCACATTGCCCCAAACATAAGAGAGACTGTAGTTATGTCATAGTGGAAATTGGACTTAAATTCTAGAAGATTAGTTCAAATTTCATCTCTGACACTTATTAGACATGCAATTATTGACAAGTTACTCCAGTACCAAGCCTCAGTTTCCTCACATAGAAAATGGAGATGATCACACCATTGGCACACCTGTCTGTTCTTCTGAGAATCACAGGAGATAACATTTGTAATGTGAAGCCTCAGGAAACCACCCAGCTCAAGCACTTCACAAGTCTGAAAAGGCCATCCAAATGTCAGCCATTATTTTTAGTAACCATTCAACCGAGATTTGTTGATTTCTTCGTTTTCACTTGGAAAGAGGAGCTCTTCCAGGCACCAGGCAGAAATAGCTTTCTTCCCTCTCCTATCACTTACTATGATTCCCCGTCCCCTCCTTTGCTTTCCCAAGCCCAGCCTTCTGAGACATACGATACCTTCTGTTTCCAGTCATATGGGGACCTACTTTACTGGACAGCCAAGTCTTCCTCCCCCAGGCTGTCTCTTGTCACTGCCACAGTGACCTATAGTAACCTGACTCATGTATAAATGCCATCTTTCATGAGCTCTCCCTCTCCTTCTCTCTGTCTCTCTCTAGCTCTCTCTCTCCTTCTCTCCTGTTTCTCTGTCTCTCCCTCTTTCCCTTCTCTCTATCTCTCTGCCTATCTCTCTCTGTCTCTCCCTTCTCTCTGTCTCTCTCGGTCTCTCCTCTCCTCTGATTCTCTCTGTCTCTCCCTCTTTCCCCTCTCTCTATCTCTCTCTACCTGTCTCTCTCTCTGTCTCTCCTCTCCTGTTTTTCTATGTCTCTCCCTTCTCCCTGTCTCTCTCGGTCTCTCCTTCTCTCCTCTATTTCTCTCTGTCTCTCCCTCTTTTCCTTCTCTCTGTTTCTCTCTACCTGTCTCTCTCTCTCGTTTCTCTCTGTGTGTCTCCTTCTCTCCTCTGTTCTCTCTTTTTCTCCCTCTTTCCTTTCTCTGTCTCTCCTTCTCTCCTGTGTCTCCCTCTGTCTCTCTCTCTTTGTCTCTCTGTCTGTCTCAGCCTCGGTCTCTCTGTCTCTGTCTTGGTCTCCATCGTGCGCTCTCTCTCTCTCTCTCTCTCT
>NW_025372509.1:0-6932 GCF_016433145.1 Gracilinanus agilis
GTATATATTTATTTATTATATTAGATATATTATATATTATATATACTATATATACCAAATATATACCATATATTTATCATACCATATATATTTAATCCTCTACTATATATATATATGTTATATAAGGATAGGAGCTGGAGACAAAAGTTGTGAGCCAGATATCAAACTCATTGAGGAAGGAAGGGAAGTGCCCTGGGGGCACTGTAGACAATAGCTACCAAAACGTTCATTGGGTGGTATGTATAAATGGAGATTTTGAACCCTGGACTTCATCCCCCATAAGTCCCTTAGTATTTTCCCCAATTCCCTTTAATCTCTTTTGTGCCTCCATGTTTGCGTGGTTACGTTATTGTTTTGTGAGTTCTGTAGCTCCTCCCTCTTTCTCTCTTCTCCATGAGTGGGGTCTGGGATCCTTGCCTTTACTCTAGCTTTTTGTTTTAATAAATCTTATTAAATATAATAATTAGGGTATTGGATATTAATTTTAATATCCATAGGGAGAAATGAAGAGCATGAAGTTCAGAGGAAGAGAGATTACTGAATGAGAGAGGAAGAGAGGGAGGACCTAGAAGTAGCAATAGGGAGAAAAGAACACTCTAACTCCCCCATCTTAGCTGGTGAACCAAGGAGAATGAGTGAAGGTGCAGTCATCTACTAGAAAGGGTGGCCAGAGAGACAGTGTCATCAGGAGAAACTGGGTTTTGTAAGAGCTAATAGATCAAAGGAGTGGGAGAAGAAAACATTTAGGAAGAAGGGAAATGTGTTGACTGTGCAATAGGCATTCCAGAGGGCACAATAGAAGGGCTGGGTGGATTGAGGTTAAACTTCAGAATAGGAGGGTTGAGGGGGGATGGGGATGAGGAACCGGGTGGCAGAAGGAATGGAATGAAGTTTGGTTAATGAACTACCAGAGTTCAGAGTCACTGGGACATGAATGGCATGACCAGGTGTGAGAATGTTCATCATGGAGTAGAGGGTGCCATGGCAGGAGATGGGCGACCTGAAGCCAAAGGGAGGGTTACTCTTCTTCATCTCAGAGGTTCTCCCTATCCCAATTGGGAGTCTGGGCTGGAAGCAGGAAGTGGAAGTTGTCTTGTGCTGGCATAGATGGAAGAGATTACTTTGGCAGATGGAAGATACCTGGTCTGGTCCCTAGAGCCTTTCTTCAGGGAACATACTGTGCCCAGCAGGAAATGGAAGGCTTAAAGCACCAGCTAACTTGAGCAGAGTTACATATCTAGTGAATATTGGAGTCTGGATCTGAATTCAGGTCTTTGTGACTCCAGGTACACTGGCAAGCTCCCTGCCTTTAGATTATAAATTCGTTAAGGGGAAGCATTGTTTATTTCACTTTTGGTTTTGGATCCTCAGTATTTATCTCAGTGCCTGGTGCCCAGTTGGCACTAAGTAAATATTTGTTTATTAATTACGGTTCCTCCGATTTCAACTCTCTTTCCCACAGGGAAAATGGAGGTCCACTGTGATTAAGTGACTTAATCTAAGTGCCTCTCTTAGTAAGCACACTAATAATAAATGCCTGCTGAATGAATGAGTGAATAAATGATTTCCCAAGTCATGAAGCGAATGACTGTACAAAATCTAGGTGGGAACCCAGATTCTTCATCCTCTTTGGGGAGTACAATTAGAATTTAGCTGCTAACTCTGGGGAAGGCTTTAGGGTCCCTGCTGATTGTGGGGATTAAAAGCCCAAATCCACGATTCTCCAGAATTAAGCTCGACCCAAGAGGGGGTGACCCGATCAGATCTGACTGATTAAGAGGGGAGAAAGAGAAGGAGGGAGACCAAGGCTGCCAGAGTAAGGAAAGAGAGCAAAAGACATCCTGTGGGCGAGGAAGAATGACGTCATTCCAGCCTCTCTTTTTGGCTCTAGGAGAAAAACACCAGAGAGATGTACCATGTAGGTTCTCCTCTCTTTGGGATGTGAATACTTTGATGACAGACAGCTTCAGCTGGGGGTGGGAGAAGCACAGAACACAAAGCGGGGCGGAGGAGGGGGATGCTCTTCTTCCGCTGGAAAGATGGTTTGAAATGAGAGGATTCCAGTTCCCAAAGCCCATTTCTTCTCTGAAAGGGCAGAGAAAGACTGAGGCAGGAGCAGGAAGAGGTGAGCAGCTCCTCTCTCCATTTCCCCATTCCTAAAATACCAAGTACATTCTCAGGACTAGAATTTCTGGACTGACTCAGTTGAGGTTTATTGAGGATTAACAATGGGCCTGGCATTGTGGGGCACCATGGACAAATACAGCCTCTCCTAATCCTCTTCAGCTTCCAGCACCCTACCTATGCCCCATCCGGGGGGAAAAACCCAACCACTCTAGATTCAACTGGTATATATATTTGCATATTTATGAATCGTGTACTATGCTCTATTATATATGTCTGTGATGTATGGATCATCCCATGTCATATTCCATTCCATACCTATATTATCTTCCCCATTAGAATATGAACTCTTTGAGAGGATCTAAAACTGTCTTGATTTTGACTTTGCAGGTGACAGAAACATCCTCCCTCCTCCCCACCCAGAATAATAGTTTTTAATAGGGAATGTGATCTATTAACAAAGGATGAGTCTATTATGTGCTCCTCTGGGCTGAAAGCCCCAGAAACATTCTTGGTTGATTGTTGAAAAGAGGGTCTCCAAATTCACCTGGGCCAATGGTCCCATTAGGACAGTGATGGCAAACCTACGGCACTGAAACACGTAGCCATTTTCGATGACACGGGGCAGCATGCCGAGGATGAAACATTTGCTGTAGTGTAGTGTAGACACTCTGTGCACTATAGACGACAATTCTATCTCTATTAACTTACCTATTTTGGTTTATTAAATGCAATTACATATTACAATTATACATTTTTGTTATTTAAACTATAAACATCATGAAATTATGTTTTTTTCTCCAAGTGACACACCACCTGAGTTAGGCTTGGTTTTTTGGCCAATTTTGACACACCGAGCTCAAAAGTTTGCCCATCACACTGCATTAGGGGATAAGGATGATGGTCCAAAGGACTCATGAGAACAATTATTGAATGGCGGCTTAAGCAGTGAATACTAGAATATTAGCAGTAGTTTGGTAACTTATTCTGGGGATTCACAAGACATTTCATTGTTGTTGTTGAAGAGTGTGAAAAAGAGATTTGGGAACTCCTGATCCGTTTCAGTTGCCTTTATTTATAGATAACTGGAGAGACAAGATGTTGCAGTGGATAGAGCACTGGCCATGGAGTCCAGAAGTCCTACCTCTGATACGTGCTAGTTTTGTGACTGTGGGCAGGTCCCTTGACTTCTCAGGGTTCTAGGCAAGTCTCTAAGATGAAAAGCCGCCATCCCTGTGGCAGTGCAATAAATCCAGTTCCTGGCCATTGCATGGCCCTAGTCTAAGCTGAGTGCACTTCCTGGCACTGTTGATGGGTGTTAAAAGGTGTTGATGAAATGCTTGTTGATTGATTTTATCCTAATAACTAAGTGGGCTCAGCTGAATCAGAGAGGCAAGGATGGAAAGAAGAAGACTTGGAAGACAGAAGACTTAAGCCTGAATCCTGTCTCTATCTCAGAGAAAGTGGCTTCATCTCTCTCTGCTTCAACATTCTCATCTGGAAAAAGGCAAACAGAGTGACCTGGAAAGAGGGAAAAGCTTGACAGCAGGAGCATGCTTAGAGGTCATCTAATCCAAATACTTCAGTTTATCAAGGAGGAAATGAAGGACCAGAGAGTTGAATTAATTCAGTCAGTCAGACAGTCAATCAGTTAACATTTATTAAGTACTATAAGGGGTAAATTAAGATCAGGGATTTTTTCTTTTAAAAATCTTTCAGAGTATCCTCAGTGCTTATGTGCCAGGCACATAGGGTAGAGTTAATTGCACCTTCACAGTTCCTCCTATGTGCCAGGCACATAAGCACTGAAGCTACTAAGATTTTTTGTTTGTTTGTTTATTTGTTTTTTTAAAACCCTCACCTTCCATCTTAGAGTCAATACTGTGTATTGGGTCCAAGGCAGAAAGGTAGGCAATGGGGGGTCAAGTGACTTGCCCAGGGTCACACAGCTAGGAAGTATCTGAGGCCAGATTTGAACCCAGGACCTCCCGTCTCTAGGCTTGGCTCTCAATCCACTGAGCTACCCAGCTGCCCCCCTAAGAAAGATTTTTAAAAGAAAAAAATCCCTGATCTTATAGACAAGGGCAGCTAGTTGGCTCAGTGGATAGAGTATCAGATCTGGAAATGGGAGGTGTTAGATTCAAATTTGTTCTCACACATTTCTAGCTGTGTGATTCTAAGGCAAAAGGTAAGGCCCCACCCCCTACATTTTCACACTTGTATCATTCTTGTCTTTAATTTTGAAATTTTCTCTAATAAAATGAACAGTTAGGCAAAAAGAAAAGTCATAAAATCATGGATAATTCACAAAATCGTGGAATTCTGGAATCAAAGGATCATGGAACAGTAGAAATCTAAAATCATAGAATCGTGGAACTCTCAATCTGTGGAATGGCACAGGAAATCATTTGGTCCAACTGAAAGTAAGGGTTTGGGGGGAAAAATAAAAACTATGGACAAACAAGCAAACAAAAACAGTAGAAATTAGTGTGTACTAAAACCAGTGGTTGAATTCACGACCCCTAATTCTACTGTACCATGCCTCTGCCCTAACTGAATTGAATGGAATCTCATTGAATAGAATTTAATGAGTCAAAAAAAAAAAAAAGCCATTTTGATGGAATTTTAGCTTAAATTCAATCACCAGAATGTGGATCTATTCTTATAATATTCCCCACTGACAGAGTAATTTCCCTTCGCACAATTTCTGAATATTAATTTTTCTGGAGCAATTCTAATCGCCAAGGAAAGCTTCACCAGCCTCTTCTCCATCCTTCATCCCTGCCTTCTCAAAAGAAATGAAAGATGTTTTCATGAGAATTTAATATCGGTCCATGAATGCCTCTATTTTTAAAAAGTGATGTCATGGGTCCCAGAATGCCACATTGTTCTCGTTTCTGAAAAGTATCAATGGCCTATTTTGTAGAGGCTCGTGTGTTCATGTGACTATTAACTGGGCACCAGGAGACGTTCCTCAGATCCATTTCTCATTCACTCCATCTGCACACACTGTCTGCTCCGCATCCAGAATCCCAGGACCACTGAGTCTCAGAGCTGGGAATCTGGTCCAGACCATACCTGGATCTGCTCTCCAATAGATCCAACAAGGAATCAGCCAGCCTTTGTCTAAAGACCGGAGAGTTCTGGAAAAAGAATCCGCCACTCCTTAAGGAAGGGCATCCGACTTTGGATAGCTACAATGAGTTCTTTCCAGATATTGAGCCAAAATCATTCACTTCTTTGCAATTTCTCCCCATTATTCCCAGTTCTTGTTTGCATCTCCAAACCACCCATCCACACACACATACACACACACACACACACACACACACACACACACACACACACACATATTATAAATTGAGACTTAATATGGACCTTCCACAAAATAAGTCTTCTGTGAAATTTTGGGAACTCTATGCGTGTTCTTGTAATGTTCATCTTCCCAGCTGACTTCCCATTTAAAATTAGTGGGAGAGGCGGGCAGCTGGGTAGCTCAGTGGATGGAGAGCCAGGCCTAGAGACGGGAGGTCCTGGGTTCAAATCTGGCCTCAGACACTTCCCAGCTGTGTGACCCTGGGCAAGTCACTTGACCCCCATTGCCCACCCTTACCACTCTTCCACCTAGGAGCCAATACACAGAAGTCAAGGGTTTAAATAAATAAAAATAAAATTAGTGGGAGAAAAAGAATCTCTGTATTCTTGATTTGTGTAATGCAAATTCCTGTTTTCCATGCTGGGCTAACTTCTTGTAATTGGCATGTTATAGGCATGAAATGATTCTAAATTGAATTAGTGCTCTAAGCAAGGGCAGATTAGTTGTCTTGGGAAGTCCTAACAAATAAGCCTCCGATTAAGTTTTATTTCTTGTGCTTTGGGATTAGAAAGAGTCCTGGTTTGATAGTCAGAAAACCTGGGTTCAAATCATGATTCTTCTACTTAATATCAACACACTGTTGGGCACATAACTTTTCTCTGTAAATTGAGGGAGTTGGATGAGATGATCTATAAGACTTCTTTATTGATGTTGGTAATGTGGTGCAGTAGAAAGAACCATGCATTTCTATTTGGAAGACCTGGGTTCAAATTCTGCCTCAGCTTATTACTGGCTATGTGACTTTAAGTAGGTCACTAGAATCACAAAAAATATCAGAAGGATCCAATTAGACCAACCCATAGTCAAAAAGATACTCTTTGGGACAAATAGGTGCCTTGAGGTGGCTCAAGAGCCAGGCCTAGAGATGAGAGGTCCTGGGTTCAAATTTGAACCTAGACACTTCTCAGCTGTGTGACCCTGGGCAAGTCACTTCATCCCTATTAACCCTTGATGCTCTTCTGCCTTGAGACCCATACACAGTATTGATTCTAAGATGGAAGGTAAGGGTTTAAAAAAAGAAAGATACTCTGCTACAATGCATGTGAAAATGGGTCATCCAGCCTCAAAAAATGCTTCTAACGAGGGGGTCTATTCCACTTTCAAATAGCTGAGAGTATTAGAAAGTTTGAGTTCTTTAAATGTTGTCAAACTTTTTTTGCACTGGGTTCTGCCCATCTAGAGCAAAACAAAAAGGCAAATGCCTCTTGCATGTGACCACTTTCGATTTCTTGACCAAGCTCTCCTGTCTCCCTTGAGTCTTTGTTTCAGGCCAAATATCTCCATTGGCTTCAACTAATTCTGACAAAGACTCAAGGCTCTTCATCAGCTTGGTTAAATACAGAGTCCAGGGGCAGCTGGGTAGCTCAGTGGATTGAGAGTCAGGTCTAGAGACGGGAGGTCCTGGGTTCAAATCTGGCCTCAGACACTTCCC
>NW_025372510.1:0-4650 GCF_016433145.1 Gracilinanus agilis
GTATATATATATATATAAAATGACAATCCTCACCAAAAAATTTCTATACCAATGAAATAAGTTAGAATGAGAATAATGGTGGAGACCATGTGAATATCAGAATTCCTGGACGTTGTCCTAGACAACAATCACAAAACTCTTCCCGGCACCAGAACTGTTAGTTTTAGACATTTCTAGGGGAACACAGGTCTTCAGTCAGAGGTTCAAGGTTTAAATACCGCTTCTGACATTTCTATGTCCTTTGGGCAAGTCATTGAATCTCCCTAAACCTTAGTTCCTTCACCTAGACTAAAAGGTCTAAGAAGATCCCTCCCGGCTCTGGGTCTAACATGCCACGACTCTAAGTGATCTTCTAAGACACAGCCATAACCAGGGCAGGGCAAAAGGAGCTTTGTTCCAGGATGCCAAAAACACTTTTTAAGGTTTACTTCCATCCTCTTGGTGGCCGGTCCCAACTTCCTTCTGGTGTGTTGTCCAACCCAACCCCAACTATTGCCCCAAGAACAAAAAGCATCTCATTAACATCCCTAACCAAGAGAGCTCCATCACATCCCTGCATCCCTCCATTGCATCCATCCATCGCATCCCTGCATCCTTCCATCGTATCCCTGCATCCCTGCATCCCTCCATCGCATCCCTGCATCCATCCATCGCATCCCTGCATCCCTGCATCCGTCCATACACTTCACACCATCAACAGAATACCCCAACCTGACAGGGCACCTTGCTCTTCACATGCCGACAAATGGCCCCTGTGCCCGGTGATGTGTAAACTCCAAATGCCAGTCGTTCTGGTAAACAATTATAGTGATTCCTCCGAGATAAAAGAAAATAACATTTCCCCCATAGTCCTGGCTCCCCTCTATAGATTAAGAAGGAACAAACCTCACCTCCCACCTTTGGAACGCACCTTCCAATGAGACAGAGTGGCGCGGGGATTATTGCCTTCCTTTTAAAACATTCCCCCTTGCGCCCTCCCCCCCAACCCATGCAGTTTATTTCAAGAAAGCACTGTTCCATCACCACTCAACAGCATTTACTGCCAACTGCTCCATAAAAACTACTTTTGAAGTAATGTGTCAGGTTTTATTATATTCCCTTTGAAGAAAAAAGGGGGGGGGGAGGCAGACAACCAAGGGTTATGCTAGAAAGGTAGATTTCTGCTTATTGCTTCTCAAGTTAGAAAAAAAAACCAAATATCAAGGGGTCACTCCATAGCACGATGCACATCCATACTCTATCTCCTGGAGACGATTATTTTAGGGTCTGGCGAGGAATCTGGTGACCAACCCACAGACACGATGTTCAGTTCAGGGTTATTGTTATTCAGTTCATTCATTTTGACTTATTAAACTCCGGTTGCCTGCCAGGTGCCTTTCTAAGGTATGATGAGGGCAGAAAGGTCGCAAGACCCTCCTATTGAGGAGCTCCCAGTCTTAAAGGGGTGGGAGAGGAAGAAACTGGCAAAAAAAAAAATGATGATGATACAAGGGAGATTGTGCTGACAACAAAGAAGTCTTCTCTTCTGGAGCCATGTTGGAAGAGGTGCCCCTGTGCTGGCCAATACCATGAAGAGCGTTGCTTCTGGGTTAATGCTATAGAGACGTGTTAAACAATCTCTATTTGAAAATGCACATTGGCTTTTTCCCCCCAATGCATTGCAAACAAATGTATACGGCATTTGTGCTTTGTGTGGAGATTAAAATTAATATGAGAAAGCTAGGTATTAAATTTTATAAAGTTTTATTAATAATAACTGAAGTAAGAGACCTATAGCTGTTCAGCCTGCTCACCAGAGCAAAAGAGGAAGAGGAAGGAGCTACAGAACTTATAAAACAAATATGTGACTATGCAAAGGTGGAGTCCTAGGAGAGATTAAAGGGAATTTTGGGAAATACTAAGGGATTGCTGGAGGATGAAGTCCAAGGTTCAAAATCTCCTTTTATACATTTGCCAGAAAGGTAGCAGTGAATGGTACAGTAAATAGAGAATTGGTTTTGGAGCCAGGAAGATCTGAGTTCAAGTCCTACCTCTGATACACACTGGCTGCGTGACTCTGGGCAAGTCACTCTCCGTATCCCAAGTAACTCTCTAAGACTATAAATTGCCAAGTAAATGTTAACCTGTGTGTGATTGGAATTTTGTAGCTTTGAACTACATTACCCAGCATCCTTTTCCTCTTTCATCCCTATGTGGTGTACTCCCGCTGAATTGATAAAGTTGTGTGTAACCCGCCTTCTCGCTCTCCCCCCCTTCCCACCTCCCACTCTCAGTGGACAGGAACTTCCTTCCACTAAGACTATTCTTTCCATTGCTTCAAGTTATTATTAATAAATCTTATAAAATAACACTTGGAGTATTTGGATATTAATTTTTAATCTTATACCTGCCAGGTGGCTCAGAGAGAGCCAGGCGATCCTGGGTTCTAATCTGGCTTCAGACACTTCCAAGGTGTGGGACCTTGGGCAAGTCACTTAACCACCATTGCCTAGCCCTTATGCTCTTCTGTCTCGGAACTGATATACACTATCGACTCTAATTTGGAAGGAAGGTTTAAAAAAAAAAAAAGGTATCCCTCACCAGAGATTTTCTATATCAATGAAATCATGTCTATCCCCTTTTATTACCCCCTATATTTATCGGTCAAAATATAGTTGCCTTGAAATTCAAAGGAATAAGGATTCTCAGAAGTGACATTAATGACCAACCATGATATTAATGACCAAACATGACTCCAGAGGATGAATAAAAACAAGTAATGATTTTTTTTCTTAAAAAGAGCAGAGGGAAAGGGAGCCTATAATATAGAATACAGAAGTGCCTACTCTGTGGCATCTAAAATAATATCTCAAAAATAAATAAATAAAAGATTCTCTCATTTAATCTTGAGAGAGGAGAAAAGGAAAAGTATTCCAATCATTGAAGACAGCCTACACAAATTCTATAGGAAGGACGGCAAGAAGGCCAGCCTGGCTGGGCCAAAGAGTCAAAGAAGGGAAGCTCAGATCTAGAGCCAGCAGAGAATGTCTCCATCATCTAGTGCAATTACTTCATTTGACAAAAAGAGAAAACTATGTGAATCTAGGGAGCTAAAATGACTTATCCAAGGTCATCCAGGCAGTAATGGCAGAGGGCCATTAGAGGCACTATCACCTATGTCTATCTCTTTTATCTTATTTGTAATCTATCCAATTTATTATCTTTCTATCATCTATTTTCGATCTAGCTTTCTATTATCTATCTCCTATCTGTCTACATGGTTTTGGTTTCTATATGGTTGACATGAAGTAAAAAGAGAAAATGAAAAGGAAAAGTTGAAGTTGACTTTGTCCTCTTTTATCTCAGGGAGCAAGCTGGTGACCGCTGGGAGCACGTGCGTCCTTCTCTCTCGGAACCAAAAGAACCTTTTTCTACCTTTGGTATTCTTGGAGACTTGACCAACTCAGTTCCCCACTTCTATTACTAATGCTTCCATTCTCCTGACCCTCTAGGTCCACCCCTGTGAAAGTTAATATTAAATTGTGAAATAAATTTCCCTTTATCCTCCCCAAGAACAGCTGACACAGTTTCTCCCCCAGGCTATGACCCTGGGTTGAGCCCTCTCTTCTTTCCCTAAGATTTTTGTTAAGGATTAATGGCAAGGCTGAGCAGCCACTGGACCCACTTGAAAGTATAAATGAAGTGGGCAAGCTCTAGCTGCCATGTTGGAAAATATGGTGGCCCAGCCATGAGGGCTAGGAAGGAAGGATAACTCCTTCCTGTGATGAAGTAATGAAGGAAGAGTTGGGATCTCTAAGTCTACCTCCCTAATGGCTATTTACCAATCGGAGATGTCCAAGGGAGGGACTGAGTGATGAGATCAAAAGACATGCCCTAGAAGAGCTCTTTTTCTTTTGTCTGGCTTACAATCTTTATCGCTGCTCTTTGGCCCCACTCACTCTCTCTGGTGCTTGTTTGGATAGTAGAGGGAGTTTAGATGGTCTTCAGTGGCTGTTTAATAAATTAGGTTAGGTGGCTCAGTGGATAGAGAGCCAGACCTGGAGAAGGGAGGTCCTAAGTTCAAATCAGACCTCAGATACTCTGGATAAGTGCCTTAACCTCCATTGCCTAGCCCTTACCACTCTTCTGCCTTGGAACCAATACACAGTATTGATTTTAAGATGGAAGGTAAGAGTTTTTTTAAAAAGTGAATGGAAAAGGGCAGATAGGTGACTCAGTGGACTGAGAGTCAGACCTCTGTTCAAATATGACTTTAGACATTTCCTAGCTCTGTGACCCTGAGCAACTCTTTTAACCCCTATTGCCGAGCCTTTACCTCTCTTCTGTCTTGGAACCAATACACTATATTAATTCTAAGACAAAAGGTAAAGGTTTTTAAAAAAAGAAGAGAATGGAAAGTATGAAAGGAGAGATGAACATGAAGTTATTTGTGTGTGCTTTTTCCCCCAGGAGCTTCACTGTAAAAAGAGGGAATGATATTTAGGAATTTAATTAGAAGATGGAGTAGGAGGTTTTATACCACAATATTTCTAGTCTGTGTAAGGAAAAAAGTGTGGGCCTTCCCACCCCCTGGAAGGATTAAGGTCACCACTGTATATATAGGCCCCTGTAAAGTAGGAAAACTTGGCCCTGAGGGTGCTTTTTGTGCTC
>NW_025372511.1:0-4058 GCF_016433145.1 Gracilinanus agilis
ATATATATATATATATGTCTTTCTCCTTTCTCTTTCCTCAAAGAGTATGTCCAGGTTAGTAACTTTATAGCAATGGTTCCTCATTGTTATCCAGAGTGGCTAGATAGATAATTCACAGTTCCACCAATAATATAGTTCTGTGACCTTCTTCCTTACAGAAATATCTATTCTACATAGCTTAGTCAATGTTAGCTTGATTTTTGTTTTACCAAACTATTAACTCATTTTCCAAGTGGCTTTTAAATAGCCCTGAAATGTTCTCAGAACTTAGGGTCATTCTGGTCACAGAAAAGCAGCATAATGAACATTCCATTAAGAGGACTTGGGTTCAATTGGTTCCTTTGACATTTACTAGTGATTTGATAATGGGCAACACAATTTGTCACTCTGCACCTGTTTTCTAATTAGCAAACCCTTGGTAAACTTGTATTTTATCAAAAGACTCAAATTAATTTATGTAAAGTGCTTTGCAAACATTATGTGCTTTATAAGTATCAGTTATATTTATATGGAAGTTTCTGTATATAAAATACACTCCTTCCTTATTCCTCTTTTCTGAGACTCCCCTTTGAGAATGTAAGCTCTTTGAGAGCAGAGACTCATGTGTTTCTTTGTATCTCATGAGCTTACCACAGTCCTTATGAAAAAGTAAGCATTTAATAAATATTTATTTGTTGATTGATGTGAGGAATATGCAGGACTCCTCACATACTGGAATATCTTATCTTTTTTTCTCTTTTATTTATTTGTGATTTAATATGTTGGAATCAGAGGGATTTGTCCAGGGACCCTCTGTTAGTTTTCCTAAACTTTAATTTAAGTAGGCTCAAACTTTTCAAGCTCAATTTTGCTCCTGTCTTTTTTATTACTGAACCATTTTTAAGAGGTGACTGCTTTGCATGTGAATGAGACTACTATCTATGATGAGTACATCGCACAAATTGGAAATAATAAAAGTAAAATTAAAGCAGAGGACTTTGGATAGAGAGGGGGAAAAACATTCATAGTAGCAATTATAGTTAGTCACATTTCTCGTTTCAATATGAAAGAGAATTACATGAACTTAAGCTGTATTTGCATCTGATGAGTCACTTGTCCTCATGTCTGTGACTACTTGGAACATAAGATTCTCCACTTCCCTCTATTTCATCCTAGTGCTTCTAATAAGTAAAATTTTCAACAGGTCTCCAGAGAAGTCAGTTAATACAGTTAGGATTACAGATGCTCAGTTATGCTGGTACAACTTCAGAAATAATGGCTATCTTTTCAAAAAGACAAGCTGAAAGTACATATAATTGGCAGAGAGCATTAGGCTGGCATCAGTCTATTTTCTAGTGACAAAGGCCCATTATGTGGAAAGGAAGCAAATCAGAGCTGAAACAGTAGAGGTAAAAGCTGTCAATGTTCACATCTGGTTTTCTGTGACTACTTGCAATACTTCAAGATTCCTGGATTTTGTCAGTGTGAGTTCTTTCTTTGTTGGTTTACAATCCATCTATGATCTACTTAATTGTTCCTCATTGTCATCTCCCATTTTCTGTGACTTTGCCCTCCATCACCACCACTTCTTGGAATTCCTAGCTTCATTCAATGGTCTGGGTATGTTGGCTACCTCTTATGGTACTTCTTTGCTGATTCCTCCTGTTCCTAGCACCTCATTTCTTTCCCCATCAAAAATAACCCTTTTTAAAAAATTTACTTATGTATTTTTATTTAATTATGTATTTTATATATAAATATGTATTTGTATGTTGTATTTTCCAGGAGAATATAAGGTCCATGAAAGCAGAAACTTTATATTCGCAGTACCTAGCACAGTGCCTGTTATCTTATTTATGTCTAATCAATGATTATTGATTGATTGAGACGCCATAGTAGTTGTCTTTGTGAGTCTTTGTGAATTGCTTTGTTTAAAAATCCATTCATTACCTGTGTCAACTGGTAAAGTCACTGAGTTTAATTAGACTTGTGAAATTTTAGATACTATAGTACAAGAGAAAGAGCATTAACTCTGGAATCAGAAAATCCACATTTAAATCTCATTTCTGACACTACCTGTAGGATTTCGAGCTAGTCATTTTACCTACTAGGGCACCATTTCCTCATCTAAAAATTACAGGTGTGGACTAGATAATCTCTGAGGTCTGACCCAGTTCTAGATCTAATATCATATGCTCCTTGGACAATACATGTAATGCATTGTAAGGATAAAACTCTTCTAATTTGTTAGGACATTCCACTGTCATATCTGTCAAAATACAAAATCACTTTCATGTTGTATTTGAGAATTACTTTTATGTATATTCAATGTATGTGTGTGTGCGTGCCATGTAACACTTTAAAGTTTCCAAAAATACTTTAGTTGGTTATTTCATTTGAGCCTCACAACAGTCCAATGAGGGAGATGCTATTATTTTAACATCTTGGAAATGAGGAAACTGAAGATTAAAGAAATCAGGTAACTTGTCCAGGATCTCACAACTATTAAAAATCTCTGTTGGGATTCTAACATAGAACTTTGTAACTTCAAATCCAGTGTTCCATCCACTGTACCACCTTGCTACCTAATAATATAATACAACTTAAAATAATATAATGTTATATAATGTAACAGAATACAACATTACGCAAAATAACACAACTTAATGCTAAAATGTAATATTATTTAATTGAATTGATGTTAAAATTTCAAACATCCCCAAATACACTGAAAAGGAAAATGTATCACTGGCAAAATAATTTCAAATCACTAAATCATCTTTCAGTAAGAAATACTTCCATTTTTTTTCATTTTTTTAACACTTATTAATATTCATTTTTAACATGGTTACATGATTCATGCTCCTCCTTTCCCCTTCAACCCCCCCCCCACACACACACACCCCACCCATGGCCGATGCGCATTTCCACTAGTTTTGTCATGTGTCCTTGATCAGGACCAATTTCCAAATTGTTGGTAGTTGCATTGGTGTGGTAATTTCGAGTCCACACCCTCAATCATGTCCACCCTGACCCATGCCTTCAAGCAGTTGTTTTTCTTATATGTTTCCTCTCCTGCAGTCCTTCCTCTGAATGTGGGTAGCTTTCTTTACCATAAATCCCTCAGAATTGTCCTGGGTCATTGTATTGCTGCTGGTACAGAGGTCCATTACATTTAATTTTACCACAGTATATCAGTCTCTATGTATAGAGGTCTTCTGGCTCTGCTCCTTTCGCTCTGCATCAGTTCCCGGAGGTCTCTCCAGTTCTCCTGGAACTTCTCCAGTTTATTATACCTTTTAGCACAATAGTATTCCATCACCCGCATATACCACAGTTTGTTAAGCCATTCCCCAATTGAAGGACATCCCCTCCTTTTCCAATTTGTTGCCACCACAAAAAGCACAGCTATGAATATTTTCGTACAAGTCTGTTTATCTATGATCTCTTTGGGGTACAAACCCAGCAATGATATGGATGGATCAAAGGGAAGGCATTCTTTTATAGCCCTTTGAGCATGATTCGAAATTGCCAGCCAGAATGGCTGGATCAGTTCACAGCTCCACCAGCAATGCATTAATTTCCCAGTTTTGTCACATCCCCTCCAACATTCATTACTCTCCCCTTCTTTCATTTTAGCCAATCTGCTAGGTGTGAGGTGATACCTCAGAGTTGTTTTGATTTGCATTTCTCTAATTATTAGAGATTTGGAACACTTTCTCATGTGCTTATTGATACTTTTGATTTCTTTACCTGAAAATTGCCTATTCATGTCTCTTGCCCATTTATCAATTGGGGAATGCCTTGATGTTTTATACAATTGCTTTAACTCCTTGTATATTTGAGTGATTAGACCCCTGTCAGAGTTTTTCGTTATAAAGATATTTTCCCAATTTGTTGTTTACCTTCTGATTTTGACTAAATTGTTTTTGTTTGTAGAGAAACTTTTTAGTTTAATATAATCAAAACCATTTAATTTACATTTTGCAATTTTCTCTAACTCTTGCTTGGTTTTAAAGTCTTTCCATTCCCAGAGATCTGACAAGTATACTATTCTGTGTTCACTTAACTTGTTTATA
>NW_025372512.1:0-2344 GCF_016433145.1 Gracilinanus agilis
TCCTTCCTTCCTTCCTTCCTTCCTTCCTTCCTTCCTTCCTTCCTTCCTTCCTTCCTTCCTTCCTTCCTTCCTTTTTTTCTCCCTATGAGCATTTGCCTCAGCAATAGAGACCTCAAAAAAGAGATGTGGGATTGAGGCCCAGTAGAGAAAACAAAGACCTACCTTCCTTTCCCAGCTCCAGCCAAGCTAATCAAATTGGTAAGAGTCCTGATTGTTATTTCTGGTTCTGCCCCTGATTGCTTTGCAGTGTTGGGAAAATGCTACATTTTCTTCTTTTTTTGGATGAGGCCAGTGCAGGGAACTCTCTGAGGAAGCTCCAGTGAGTAAGGAAGATTCAAAATTCGTAATCTTAGAGAGTGGCCTATGGGCTTTGAAAATTGAAGGCCAGTGTATGTCAGAGCCAGGACTTCCTTCAACTATGACAGCAAAATAATAGTAGTCCCATTTTACCCCTTGTAGGCTGAGTGGCAGCTTGGTGTGGTAGAAAAAAACCCAACATGAGACTGGGAGTAAGGTGACTTAGATTCAGACTTGTATTAGTAAATGTTTAACAATCAGCTTTCTGGAGGAGGACTATTCAAACAACACACTTCAAAGTTTAATCCGCACTTTTAACATTTTTTCCATCATTTTCTTAAGCTCACACCAGAAATCAACAAAATTATAAGTCAAGTTCTGATTTATAGTATTTGCTGATTTCTGAGATGCTCATGCTGAGAATTTGATAGTCAGATCTCACTAGCCTGTTTGTCCAGACATCCCTGCTTGGATTCTAACCTAACTAACTATATGGCCTTGGCCAAGTCACCTTCTCTCATAGGGTCTCAATTTCCTTCCCTACAAAATGAGGAAAACAAATTAGATTGATTTCTAAGATCCTCTCTAACTCTACTGTCTAGGGTTCTATGGTCCCTTTGATATTCTATGACCTATGTTTGTCTCTGCAACACATTACTGTTTGTCCTTCATTTTTCTAGAAAACAAACAATATCACCAGGGTTATGTCTTGATTTATATATGAACTGGATTTAAGGGAGACAAGAGACACACAAAGTTCTATTGGCCCCATTCTCTCTTCCAGAATCATCAAAGTCCAGTCAGGAGGAATGGTGATGGGCTGGGACAAAGTGGTGGATCTTGGTGAAGACTCCATCAACTCATCAATCCATGTCTGATCAAGTTTTAGGCACTAGTGCCTGCTTCCACCATCTTCATGGCCATTAAAAAATTGTTCTCATTCTCTCATTCATCTGGGGGAAGTCTTCACATGCTTGGGGTGGGCAGCTGCCAACTCATAGATGGGTTTGAAGCCTGACAGTTACCCTCAACATGGTTGTTCTGACTGCCCATCTGCCAAGACCATGGTGTTGTCACTACCCATGTTACAGCTTCTTGGAACCACAGATGAAAGTCCCCTCTTCGTTGTTCCTAGCCCTTAGGGAGTCCTTACCTCATCCTTGTTAAAATATGACCCCAGAAAATACAGCCCAAAAAACCACTATCTCTGAGCAAGACTTTCTAGAATAGCCCCCACAACCCCCAGTTACTCCTTTATTCTGCATGTCTTCTACATTTATTTATGTACCCATATCACCCTTGGTTCTAGTAAATTCTCATGGTAATCTGTGTGGGTATTTTATATCTCCCCAGCTAGACTGTAGGTCTGTGTTGGCAAACCTAAGGCACAGGTGCCAAAGATGGCATGAAGAGTGCTCTCTGTGGACATATGGCTGCCCCCCTCCCTCCCAGAGTTCGTTACTAGAAAGGCAGAGGGAATCAGGCGGAGCTGCCCCCCTCCTCATCTCCACTGTGCCTGACAACATTTTTCCCATCCCCCACCTCTCTGCCCAGCAGCCAATGGGAGTGCAAAGTGGGCAAGGTGGGTGGCTCAGAGGTGGCAGAGCTGGAGGGGAGCAGAGTGCTCAGGATACTCCCTTCCTCCTCTCTACACTCTCTGAGGAAATTTCTCACTTCATCCACCCCAAACCCAGCAGCCTCCTTCCCCTGTGTGGGGTGGAAGGGGGGCAGGGAGTGCCTGGCAATCAATGGGGGTGGGAGGGGCATGGCTCATGGTCTCTGCGAGGGGTGGGACCCGGGACCCTGCATTCTATCTTTAAAAGGTTCACCATCACTGCTGTAGAATCTCATAGTAGTCCTTCTTCCTCAGTGGATAGAGCCCTAGGGTTGAACTTAGAAAGCCTTGAGTTCAAATTCAGCCTATATATCTATATATCTATATCTATCTATCTGTCTATCTATCTATCTATCTACATATGTGTATATATATATGTATATAAAGAGAGAGAGAGAGAGAGAGAGAGAGAGAGAGAGAGAGAGAGAGAGA
>NW_025372513.1:0-6883 GCF_016433145.1 Gracilinanus agilis
AAAAAAAAAAACAGAAGTGTCTAGCATATTTTAGAAGAAATAGTGAAGTGGAAAACAGGAGTCCTACGGTCAAATCTGTGGGTCTGAGGAAATATAGTGTTGATGATTTTACCAGCTTGGCTTATGCTGCCTTCTCTGATAACTTCAAAGATGCTTAAACTAGGTTGACTTGCCTTCCTTGGCAACTCAGTGGCAATTGGTTCACAATATAATTATTGGTTGAAGTTATAATAGCAGTAACTCTTTGTTTCTAATAGCCCAAACTGATTACTTAATCTAGATTAGGCACATATGTATACATATATTAGGTATACTTATAAATTATATATACATATGCATATATATTACTATTTCATGTATGCATGATATAAATATATTTGTAAAACTTTAGCAATTCTTGAATGGAACCTACTAACCAATTCTTGACAGGAGCAAACCTTAACCACCTCTCCACCTTCACTACCACTCTGATTGGGCTGAATGCGATAGAGTGTGCTCTGCACTTGGAAAAAAATATCAATCAGTTGTTACTAGAAAAGCACAAGCTGGTGTGTGAAGTTAACATAAAAACAGCTCCTTGCAAACACATGAGCATTAAGGAAGGATGCCATTGACTCCCAGTGGGGCAGAAATAGTGTGCTTGACTTTAGGAATTGGCAGACAGAAGCCCCTAATTGGCTGTTGATGTACCTGGAGGACAGAACTCCTGACCCAGAACATTCAATCAGAGAACCCAAAAAGAGTAACATCATTGACCAAGAAAATGTCGGGTACAGGTCTCTTTTGGAGTGTGCCTCATTCTGAATGATCCTTGCTCTTCCAAGCATTCTCTGATCTTATCTTTCCCATGCTGGCACTTGAAAACTGACTGAATCCAAGAAATAAAAACACAGGGCAGCCATGAGACTTTGGTAGTTAGGAAGAACTGGTGATATTTTTCTCTCTTTCACAGTCATTTTTACTAATAAATAATTTTAACACTGGCAGTTGACAAATAGTGTCCCCCATTAGTCCCTCAACAAAAGGAGGGGGAATAGAAATTGAAAAAATCCAATTATCACACCCCAAAAGAGACCCCAAATTAAAAAATTCAAAGAAAAATATATCTAAATACCAGAAAACCAATAAAGGAGAAAATACTATAAATAGCTAGCAAAAACAATTATATCAATATTGTAGAATCACAATCAGAATTACACAGGACATGTCAGCTTCTACATTATAATATCAAAAGGCATGGAATATGATTATCTGCAAAGCAAGAGATCTGGGGCTACAACCATTGATCAACTACCCAGTAAAACTGACCATAAAACTCCATGGGTAGAAATGGACATTTAATGAAATATATGAATTCTATAAAACAAGAGAAATCTAAGGTACTTAATATAATTATGTAATCAAGAGAAACAATGGGGTTAAATTGATGTTTCTTGCATGGTAAAGGGATAATTAGGATATTTAAGTTACATATGGTACAAGAGATATTTGAGTTACGTTAGAGTTATCAAGGGAAAAATAGGGTTAAATTGAATATATTACTGGTAAGAGAGTTACAATTAGGATAGCTATGATACTTGAATCACCAAAAATGCACTTAGGATACTTAAGGATACTGAAGATACTTAAATATTTTATCACTATTAGGGCAATGGATATAAGCATATGTAGACAGAGAGCTGGGACTAAACTGAATATGATGGGAAAAATTAAGGGATAAGAAAGAAAAATGTACTGAGAATAGAAAACAGAAGAAAGAATTGTGGTTAATTTAGTTCATATGAGGTGGTATGAAAGAATCAATATAATAAAAGAAAAGCTGGGGGAAGAGTGTGTAAGGGTTAAAAATAGGGATTCAACAAAAGTGAGGAGAGCAGTTGAATAAAACAGTTTAATTTGAGAAGAAGTACAGATAGATGAAAGAGAGATTATTATTCTAATACCCTATGACTATACCTAAATTCCTAATACTATCTAAAATTTCTGGCAAAATTGGGACATTAATACACTGCTAGTGGAGTTGTGAATTGATCTGATCATTCTGGATGGTAATTTGGAACTATGCCCAAAAGGCTTTAAAAGACTGTCCTTTGATCCAGCCATACCACTGCTGGCTTTATACCCCAAAGAGATTATAAGGAAAAAGACCGTACAAAAATATTTATAGATGCTCTCTTTGTGGTGGCAAAAAATTGGAAAATGAGAGAATGCCCTTCGATTGCAGAATGGCTGAACAAATTGTGTTATCTGTTGGAGATGAAATACTATTGTGCTCAAAAGAATAATGAAGTAGAGGAATTCCATGTTAACTGGAATGACCTACAGGAATTGATGCAGAGTGAAAGGAGCAGATCCACGAGAATATTGTATACAGAGACTGATATACTGTGGTGCAATTGAACATAACAGACTTCTCTACTAGCAGCAATGCAAGGATCCAGAGCAAGGCTGAAGGACTTATGAGAAAGAAAACTAGCCACATTCAGAAGAAGAACTGTGGGAGTAGAAACACAGAAGAAAAACAACTTCTTGAACACATGGGCTGATGGGGATATTATTAGGGGATGTAGATGCTAAACAATAACTCTAGTCCAACTATCAATAATATGGAATTAGGTCTTAATCAATGATACATGTAAAACCCGGTGGAATTGTGCATTCGTATGGGGAATAGGGGAATAGGGTTTGAGGAAGAGGGAAAAAACATGAAACCTGTAACTATGGGAAAATATTCAAAATAAAAAAAAACATCGAAAAATAAAATAAATAAAATAAAATTTCTAATAACCTACCTCTAACTGTCTTCTGAGGACAGGTTCTTCTTGCCTGACAAAGACCAGGCCTATTCTAAGCAACACTATCTAAAAAATGATTTACTAACTACCTATCTTCCTAAATAAATGATAGGCACAACTCAATAACTCCTTCAATCACCCAACTGTCAAGAGCCAACTGCCAGTAGCCCTTGCCTGAGAGACAGACCTCCTGCTCTCTCAAGATCCAGAAGCAAAAAGCCCCTAACTTTCAGCTCTCCTTCCTTATCTCTATCTCCTGGTCTCCCTGGTAGTGGAATATTCTGATCTGGCTCACTGACTCTTCTCAGTTCTGATCCACTTAGAAATCCTGTTCTCTTGCCTCTTAAGGAGACAGAGAGAGAGATTTTAAAAATTGCTTTAAGTGGAAGGTACTGCTTTAACCTTACTGTTACCAGAATTGGGACAAATTGGGGAAAATAACCACCCTCAAATATAGAAATTTATCTTAACAAATAGGGAAGTAAAAAGATGATATTATACCTGAAAATCCTAGAGAATCAACCAAAAATCAAATCTTAACAACTAACAAATTTAGCAAAGTTACAGGATATAAACATTTCTTTATACTACAAACAATGCCCAACTGCAAGAAATAGAAAGAGAAATGTCCTTTAAAATAACGGTAGACAATATAGAAAATCTATACCTGCCAAGACAAAATCCAGAAATTATTTGCTCACAATTGCAAACCCAGACACTACAAACTTAGATCCAAAAAATTGGGGGAAAAAAAGAAAGAAAAACATTAGTTGTTCATAGGTAAGCTAAGGCAATAGAATAATGATGACAATTCTTCATACATTAATTTACTTACTCAGTGTCATACCAATCAAACTACCCAAAGGTTACCTCAGAGAAGTAGAAAAAATAATGACATAATTCATCTGGAAGAACCAAAAAACCTATAATATCAAGGGAATTAATGAAAAAAAATATGTAGGAAGGTGGTTTACTTGTACTGGATCTTAAACTATATTATAAAGTGAAAAGTATCAAAATAAGCAGATACTGATTAAGAAATAAAGTGGAGGTCTAATTAAATATATTAGGCACTCTAAAATCAACGGTACATGATCATTACAACTTTGTGTTTGACAAACCCAAAGATCTAAGTTTCTGGAAGAATGCACTGAGAAAAAACTACTGGGAAAACAGGAAACTATATGGGTAGAAATCGAGTATCGACCAACACTTCACACCACATGCCAAGATAATGTAAAAAAAAAAAAAAAGAATATATATATATATATATATATGCAATATACATAATTTAGAAATAAAGGATGATGCCATGCATAATTAGCACAAAATAATTTACATTTCAGACCTTTGGATAGAGAAGAATTATGAAACATTAAATATTAAATAGATAACTGTGATGACATTTAATTTAAAAGTTTCTGAACAAATGAAAGCACTGCTTCCAAATTTAAATAGTAAACAAATTAAAACATCTTAAATCTATTATCTCACACCCATTTCACTGGCTAACATAAGAAAAAAGAAAAGTGATAAATATTGAAGGTTATGAGTCAAAATCAAGACTCTAATACATATATGTGAATTCATCAAAAACCCCTACCTCTTTGAACAGGTAAGATCCATCAAACAACTGGATGGTCACATAAGTAACCTGCATAAAATGGGAGCCCCAGATTCTGGCTTGGTGGAATATATGACAATGATGGATAAGCCTCTACCTGGCTTCCCCAACAACTGGTAACTATGAGCATTACCCTTACTGATTTTGGTCATGCATATTTTGGTTATCTGATCTTTTCATAATATGTAAAAAAAATATCTACCACCATTTGCATCCCAATAAATTGAGTTGGTACTGATGAAAAAATATAATATAGAATGTGTATGCTTACATACAGACATATCGATATATCACTCTAATAACTTTTATCACTGCCTCTTTTCCTAGAAATTAGAATATTTCTTAGTGCCCAAATTTTAATTAATATATTTTCACATTTCAAATGGTTCTAACTCTTCTTTCTTTGCTTGATAAATTTTTTAGTGATTTACTTTTGGTGAAGAAAAATTTAAATCTTAATAAAAGTGCTTGAATGTTCTTGAGATAACAGGCAGGAGAGCTGCTTTATATATAACAATCTGCCACTACATTCTTTCATTTTATAATACTTAGTCATTTCCTCTCCAATACTTCACTACTTTTGTGTCCCCATATTAGAATACAAAATCTGGCATATGTGGGCTGCCTAAAATTTGAACACACTGCTTAGCACTAATACTGTCAAATAGTAAGCATTTATTCTTTCTTCACATTATTTTCATTCATGCATCTATTTCTTTGTTATTTTCAGATTATCAAGTTCCTGATAATTTATTTTGAGTTCTGTAGCATTTAGTCAAAGACAACTGATTTTCCTTTTAATATTTATTCTTGCTATTTTGGTTTATTTCTTCTGAATGATTTTATCTGACTCTATGAAATAAACTATGGGTATTTAGAGTGAACTTAAATTTGATTTTCATGTTAACTTGAGAAGCATGAAATGTTTTACTATTTTTACTTAAGCTAAATATGAGCAGAGGCTGCTTATTTTCCTTCAGTTCTTTTATTTCTGTTAACATCACTTTGAAATTATAATCTCTTGTGTTTTGATAATCTAATGACAAAATATTAGAAACTTTGTCATTATTGTAAAAAGAAATTCTCTTTCTGTTGCCCTATTGTGTCTCTTGTTGGTGTGATGTATTTGAAGAATTACATCATATTCTGTTAGTTGTGTTAAAGCAATTTAAAATCTCTATTAATTTTCTTATTAACTCAATTGAGTTCTCTAGGTGCACAGTCAGGTTATCTCCAAAGAGAGAGATTTTTATTTCTTTATTGCCAATTCTGTGCTTTTATTTCCTTTTAATGTATTATTTAATAAATTATTAAATTAGAAATGACTAATTATAATGTAAAACATGAATATTTGTATTAAACAAAAACTTGAGGAAAATATTTCTAATTTTTCTTCATTGTATGCAATGCCTTTTTCAACTTGGAAAAACATAAACTACTAAATTGGTCAGAAAAACCAAGTCTTTAATCAGGAAAGAGATAGTTCAATAATTGACTGTTTTTACAGATCCAAGAGTCCCCAACTACACAGGCAAAACCCTAGGACTCTGGGGACAGTATCTCTGGGAGAATGCACCATGTGAAATGATTCTCCAAAGAACAATAGAACTTGGGAAACATATGTCATTTGGGGAACTAAGGACTGGGAAGTATGATTAATTGGCATTATCATGACTACAAGGAAATTTGAATTCCAAGACAGGATTATCAGGGAGAAACTGATGCTTTACAAAGGATACAAAAGGGAAAGTTCCAACCAGATTGCTGGGCTACCTGGGAGAGGACTGTGATACAATGGGAGAAACTACCAGTACAAAAGGGTACTTAACATTTGATTAGACCTACTAGTCCCACCCAACTGGGACCATTAGTATCTTAAAGTCTCTCATTCAGTCTTAAATGGGTAAGGCTTGGATTTTACTTGGGGTAAGTTCACAGGAGATAGGGGTAAATTGAAGTTCCAAAAAAACCTAATTGACACCTTGGTTTCAAAAATGTTTAAAAATATTTTACAAATCCTCTTCTCTACAGATATTGTAAATGTTTTAATGTAAATTAATGCTTTATTTTATTGAAAACATTTTCTGGATCTAATATCTAATAATGTGATTGTATAGTATATTTTAAAGCAAATTTGAGTTTTAATTATGGATTTTGCTATTAATTTTTTTAAAAAAATATTTATAACTCCTTCTTGGCAAGCTTGACTTAGTATAGTAATTCAATTTTTTGACATTTTATTTAGCATTTATTTGTCAATATTCATTAATAATATGGATCTATTGTATTTATTTAATTTTCAGATCAAACTCATGTTTGCCTAATATAAGAAATTTAGCAACCCATAATATTTTTCTGATATTTAAATATTTATCATAATAAAATATTTGTTCTTTGTAAATTTGGTGGGAATCACTTGTGCATTTTTCTAAGTTATATATATATATATGTGTATATATATATA
>NW_025372514.1:0-1977 GCF_016433145.1 Gracilinanus agilis
GGCACAGTCCTTCCAAAAGGGATGTGTACCAGCAATCCTCCCAGCATTTCCCCTTCCCCTCCTTGTTGCCTCTTCCCACAGGGCATCTTTTCCCTAAAACTAGGTGAAGACCCTCTAAATTTGCTCTGGTCCCTGATCTTTAATCGGACTATCTGCCAGGCTACTACCCTGCCTCTCCCCTTTGAATTCTCAAAATTCTCCTTAGTCGTCTTTGGTTTCTGGGTGGAATATAATGAATGGTTATAAGAAAGTAATTCAAATTTATAGGAATAAGAATTATCCCCTAATTGATAAATGGTCAAAGGATATGAATGGGCAGTTTTTAACGGAAGAAATACAAGCTATCTATAGCCATATTTTAAAAAATGCTCTAAATCATTAGTAATTAAGGAAATACAAATTAAAACAACTTTGAGATTCCATTACATACCCATCAGTCTGGCAAAGCTGACAAAACAGGAAAATGACATGTTAGAATAACGGCAGGAAAAGAGGCACATTAATGTACTGGGGGTGGAGCTGTGAATCAGTCTGACCATTCTAGAAAACAGTTTGGAGGCAAGCCCAAAAAGTTACTAAAGTGTCCACATCCTTTGACCTAGTAATGCCACTGCTAGGCCTCTATACCCAGGAGATCAAAGAGAGAGGAAACTTATATGTTTATTATATATGTTTTAAAAAAGATTTATATCAGGTCTTTTTGTAAAGGCAAAGGAGTAGAAATTAAGGGAGTGTTCATCCATCGTGGAATTGCCCCAACAAATTATGGTACAGGAATGTCATAGAATACCAATGTGCTGTAAGAAATGAAGAAAGAGGCAGCTTCAGAGATACCTGGGTAGATTTGTTCAAAGAGACTTAGTGAAGCGAGGAGAGCAATTCATGCTATCAAACATCAAAATGATAAAAAATGAAGAATTTTGAAAACAGTGCAACAATCAATTTTGATTGCAGAGGATTGATGATGAAGAATTCTATCTACCTCCTGACAGAGAATTGATGGACGACTATGCAAAATGACACATATTTTTGGACATGGAGAGTGTGAGGATTTATTTTGCTTGACTCTGCTAATTTGTTGAAAGAGTTTTTCTTTATTTTTCCAGTTGGGGGGGAGAAAAAAATGCTTAGAAATGGAAAAGAATAAACTTTACTAAGTAAAATCTAAGTTGATTAGATAAGAAAAAAATGAGAGAATAGAATGGATGGTTACTCCAGTGGGGACAGCATCATCATCATCATCATCATCAAATCATCATCATCATCATCATCATAAGACACCCCATTCTCATTATTGCTACTGTTCCCATATATACCAAATTCCTTTCAGGAGCTGGAGAGAGGGGAGAAAGCCAGGACAATGGTACTGCAGCTGGGAATCTCATCCTGCCCTGCCCACCTCCCTCAGCACCAAGAGAAAGCCCTCTGGGGTGGGTTTTTAATAAGCCAGAGCTATGCATCTGGGCCTCCTACTGTTTATGAAACCAGAGGGAGTTTAAATTCATTAGCAAGTGTCAAAAATGCCTGAGGATTTGTGCTATGTTCTGACACCCCAAACAGGGAGGTCATTAGCATTACGAGAAAACTACCTCCACTGAGATCTTTCTACCAATCAGTGTTCTTATTTTATTTATTTAATTTGTATTTATTCCACTTGGATTACCAGCAGAACAATTGCCCTCCTTCAGTTCTAAAGGGATGAGTGGTTGGGGAAAAAAAATAGCATCCTAGTCCAATCCTATCTGTGCAGAAGAGGAAATGCTTCCTGGTTTCAGGCTATTTCTCCTCTGCAGGCTGGGCACATGATAATTCTTCAGCTTTTAAAATGAAGGAAATACCTCCTCTGGAGTATCCAGGCTTGAAGAAAAAAGATGTAAAGGTTGAGCTGAAAATTACCCCAAATTGTTATTGTTTCTCAGTTTTTCATTCCCCATCAACTATATATATATATATACATACAAATATAGATATTATACA
>NW_025372515.1:0-162 GCF_016433145.1 Gracilinanus agilis
CAGATTGAAAAGGAATACCAGAAGATTATGGCCGAAAACCAGAAGATCATGGCCGAAAACCAGAAGATTGTGGCCAAAAACCGAAAGATAATAGCCGAAAATCAATCCCTAAAGGCTAGAATTGAGCAATTGGAAGGTAATGATCTCTCAAGACAACAAGAA
>NW_025372515.1:208-575 GCF_016433145.1 Gracilinanus agilis
ACCAGATTGAAAAGGAATACCAGAAGATTATGGCCGAAAACCAGAAGATGATGGCCAAAAACCAGAAGATTATGGCCGAAAACCGAAAGATTATAGCCGAAAATCAATCCCTAAAGGCTAGAATTGAGCAATTGGAAGGTAATGATCTCTCAAGACAACAAGAACAAATAAAAAAAAGTCAAAAGACTGAAAAAATAGAAGGAAACATGAAATATCTCAATGAGAGAGTGACAGACCAAGAAAACCGGTCTAGAAGAGGCAATTTGAGAATCATTGGTCTTCCAGAAAAACCAGAAATTAATAGAAACCTGGACTCCGTACTAAAAGAAATTATTCAGCAAAATTGCCCTGAAGTCCTACAACAAGA
>NW_025372515.1:673-1466 GCF_016433145.1 Gracilinanus agilis
ACCAATCAGGATCACACAGGATCTGGCAGCCTCCACGCTAAAAGACCGTAAGGCTTGGAATACAATATTCAGAAAGGCAAGAGAGCTGGGCCTGCAACCATGGATCAACTACCCATCAAAACTGACTATATATTTCCAGGGGAAAGTATGGGCATTCAACAAAATTGAAGAATTCCAGGTATTTGCACAGAAAAGACCAGGGCTAAATGGAAAGTTTGATATCCAACCACAAAAATCGAGAGAAACCTGAAAAGGTAAATAAGATACAGAGGGGAAAGAAAGAAAACTTATAATTTTTAAATTTGCCTTTTTAAGGGCCTCAGTGAGATCTAATTATCTGTATTCCTATGTAGAAAAATGTTATGTATAATTCTCTGTAGTGAACTCTATTCACTATTATAATATTCACTATTATAGTAATCAGAAGAATAATTCACAGGGTGAGGGTGGAACACTAAATAATCTAAGATGGTGTGGGGGATGGGAAAGAGGGGGTAAATAGCAGGGGACACCAAGAGAAACTTGAGTGAATAAGAAAATAGAATATTCTATTACACACCAAGAGGGTATGGGAGGGAGAGGGGACAAATACTATTATAAGAAGGAGAGGAAGAGAGCATTAAGAGGTAATAATCAAACCTTACTCTTAGTGTAATCAACCCAGAGAGGGAAGAGTAGCTATATAATCCATTGGGATAAAAAACTCTATCTAACCCTAATGAGAAAATCAGAAGGGACAAACCAAGGAGAGCAGGGGAGTGGGAAGGTCAAAAAAGGGAAGGGAGAAGGGGGA
>NW_025372516.1:0-5319 GCF_016433145.1 Gracilinanus agilis
TTCCGGGGCTCTGCACTGGGGAGGCGGTGCAGCATGTGAAGGCCATCGGGCTGCAGAAGAGGCCAGCCAGCCGTCCTGGGTCCTTCGCCCTCCCTCCAGGCGCTGAGCTCACTAACCCTCTGCGGGGTGGGCTCCGAGGGCTCTGCAGTTCCCTCTTCGGCAGCCATTCCCACCCCGCGGCTCGCTCACCAAACAGGCCCCAGTAGAAGAAGACGTACCGCTCCCAGCCCCCACCTTCCTGCACCGCCCCCATCTGGCAGCTCAGAGCACTGGAAGGGGGAGGGGCGATAGAGCCTGAGGAGTAGCTGGAGGGGGCCCCTAAGCTATATGAATGCGATAGAACACTTACACCACTATTGCAAGTCCACTTGGCGAGCGGCAGGATGCAGCCCACCCGCTCAGGGGGACGAAAAGCATCTGTGCCCATCTGTGGCTGGGGCCCGGAGGATGGAGAGGGCCCACCGAGGCACTGGATACAGAACAACTGGAAGCAGAGTCAGACTGGTCGTGCCTTCCAAGATCCCTGCAGCCAGAGAGGACGCCCAAACAGACACTGTCGCCTGCCACCCAGGGGCCACCTAGGCAAAGCCCGAGGGAGCTTGGGAGAGCCCACTGGAAGGAAAACTGAGCGTTATCATCCGAAGCTTTGGGCCTGGCCTTCTGCAGAAGGCTTCAGAGAGTCTGCAGGAGATCCAGTTATCCGAGACAACGCGCAGGAGCTTGGTCCTCCTTCTGGAGCTAGTGGAGTGGTCCAGGGGGTCTCAAAGGGCGGGATGGGACCAAACGGGGAGATCTGGGCTCTCTCAACCAGCTTCTCCTCCTCTCCCCGCTAGTGGCAGAGGCGGAGGCTAAATTCAGAACCGAAAATCAAGTTCAATCCATCGATCAAGCAATCAGTCAGCAGAGAAGTGACTCTTGGGTCAAGTCTTTAGTCATCTCCAGCTCCTTTCCAGCTCCACCACTCTGGAGACTTCCTAGCCTGCAGCCAATTAGAAGTGCTTTTAAGGCACCTCCTGGATCCAGCCGGATCAGCACAAGGTCTCGAGGGCACAAAGACGCTGGAGGAAGCCATCCCTCCTTTCAAGGAGGCGACACTGGGGATGAGGGAGACCACCAGGCACTACTCGGGCAGAACCCACAGAAAGAGAAGAAACGTAAACGAGGCAAATATTCCCACAGCCTGGGAGGGAGAAGGGCAGGGAGGTGCCTTGAAGAAAGAGGGACTCTGTGAGGTGGAGCTTAGGGGGAAGGGCATTATGGGCATGGAGGGGATCCAATACAAAGGCGCAGAGGGGGGATGTCAGTAACAAAGGCGGCCAGTTTGTCTGGATCTCAGAGGGCAGAGGACTAATGTCTAAGATGGTGGGAAGGATTGGTTGGAACAAGATTAGGAAGGACTTTAAGAACTAAAAGGAGGAATTTATATCGATCCTAGAGGCAACGGGGAGCCACTGGAGTTTATTGAGTAGAGGAGTTACAGAGAAGGATCGCTTTGGGAGCAGAGTAGAAAATGGCTTCAAGTAAGGAGAGACTTGAGACAGGAAGATAAATTAGATGCTGTGGCAATAATCTGGACATAGTAATGGTTCCAGAGTCTTCCATAGCTGGAAACCAACTCCCCAAAGTTTCCATGTGGTTGATTAAAAGTTGGCAGAGACTTTCTGTGCCCACTTCAAGGGCTGGACCCTCATTGGCCCATGCCTACAGTGCTGTTCAGTTCTGGGTACCACAGTTTGGGAAGAACTCGGACTGACTGGAGAGCCCAAAGGAGAGTAACCAGGACAGGAAAGTGTCTAGCGCCCTGTTGGCGAACCTATGACATGCATGCTGGAGTATGCTCCCTTCCCCCTCTCCACTTGCACCTGAGGACATTTCCCACTTCACCTGTTCCTCTGCCCAGCAGCCAATGGGAGCACTTCCTCCCTCCCCTGTCAGGGATAAGGCAGGGGGCTCACATGCAGCGTGAGGGATGTAGTTGGGGCACTCAGTCTCTAAAAGGTTTGCAATCACTGGTCTAGCACTTAGGACACATCAGGGGAGCATGCTTGAACAAGAGGAGATTCGGGGGTGCATGAAAGCTGTCTTTAAGGACTCTAAGGAAGGGAGGTTTGGACCTGTTCCATTTTACTCCAGAAATCTGAGCCAGGAGTGCTGGGGGGCCTCCCAAAGACGCAAAGTCTAACTGATGAGAGCTGCCCCCAAGTGAGATGGCTGCCTGGAGAAGAGTGAATTCCCCATCTTTGAAGATCGCATTTATCTCAACAACTTTATTGCTCAGTTGGTGAAAAGTGAGGAGAGAGTAGCCAAGATGGCAGGAGCCCCGCCTGGCTCTGAAGCCACCGAGCAGCAGGACTCTGGCTAAGATCAATCCTTCCTCTGGACCTCAAACACTCACATGATGGCTGGATTACCTTCTAGTTCTGGCAGCCTACGAGCTTCTAGAAAATAACAAGTGCTGCCCTCCTCTGTGCTGGGCGCCGCCGGTGGAAATCCAAAGAGGATGGCATTTAGCAGCCCTTCTCCCCGAGGACCAATGACTTGACTAAGCGTGGGGAGCAAAGGCAGTGCAGCTTTGTGGGCCTATAAAAGACTACCCGCAGGCCGTGCCTAGAATGAGTCGTGGGGAGAGCCTGGCTTCTCCTCCCCTCTCTCCAGTTGGTTTATCCACTGAAGACAGAGAGGGGACAGATGAGAGAGGTAATAAGGGAATCTCTTGCCAGGGGAAAGCTTCTCCCTAATGGCTGTCGACCTCCGCACTCAAGTAACAAGTAACAGCACTCTGTTGGGGTCAGTGTGCCGTGTGTCTGACACAAGTCAGGTACAAATAGCCCTGATGAGATGCCCCTAAATTTGGGCACCTCACTGCACTTCTGCTCTGCCCCAGAGCCAGGCACCTTCTCTGAGGCGGGCCCCAAGCCAGTGTCTCCCGTGTTGTACAGTGGATACCAGAGTCCTTCAGAGAGACCTTTGTCTCTTGAGGGTTCTCTGTCCACCCAGAATGCTGGGCAGGTCAGCCCCAGAGAGGACCTAACATTCACAACCTAATCTCCCCAGCTAATCTTCAGTCTTCCTAAGACAAGACAAATGTCGAGTGCCTCAGTTCCTGGCAGAGCACTGGTAGATGGCCCAGATTCACAGGTGTAGAATAATGAAGTCAGCCCAAGGGCTCTGTAGCCCCTGGGTCTGGTGGGGAGCTTAACACTCTTCTCTCCTGCACTTTCCTCTCAAACCCTGAGCCAGTTCTGGTGACGTGTGCATCAAGCTCATCACCCATGTGCATCCCTGAGAAATGTGCCGCCAAGGTAGGTGGCCTTATCCCCAGCATGCGTCCTTCTTCCATCTGCTGTAAGTGGGGGGGGGGGGTCTCACCTCTGGATGGTGCAGTGCTGGTTGTCCTCTTAGTGTGAATTGTGTAAGGGGTATAAAGGGGTTTTGGGTTGAATATTAAAAGGTTGATTGCCAGGGGAACCGAACAATTATCAATTCCCAATTAAGAATAACCTCAAGTTAAAATGGCTTTTATGGAAGTTTATTTACAAAATGTAGGAGAGTGGAAGTAGAGAAATGAGAAGAAGGTAAGAGTAAGAGATTGTATTCAAGTCTGGGCTTTAATCCAGCAGGGCTCCAGAGGCCCAGCCAGAGCCTAAAAGTTAATTAACAAGGAGTTTAGCCATAAGGGCTTCTCCCAATCAAGGGAGCCTACAGGAGGCTAGTACCTTCTGGGAAGTTAAAGGAGTCAGCATTCCTCACTCACTATGTGTAGTTCTAAGAGAGATTTAAGAGCAGTCTTGCCAAGATCTCAGTGTCCCAGGTCCAGCACTCCTCCAGGTCCCCGCCACAAACAAGAAGAGAAGGCTGAACTCACTGAGCTCTCTTTTAAAGAGGCGTCTTTTGCGGCACTTCTTGTGCCTTCCTCTTAGTTTACGTGTCCAATCACAACAGATGCTTTTTCTTAGGACTGCCCAGGAGGCAGCCAGAAAATTCTGATTTGTCACTCACTCTAGCACACATGGGTTACAGACCTCCCAACTTGTGAGTTAAGTGGAGATGTTTTCACCTTTGGTGATTAGATCTAAAGATGAGCAGGGTAGACTTAATCTCATTATCACAATTGCCAGGCCCAAATGAGCACAAGCAGCAGAGAATGGCTCCACACTTGGGTGTATCTCAGCCTCTGAGGCGGCCCTGAACACACAGTCAGTCATCTGTCCCAGAAAGTTGGGCCTGGCTCTCTCTCTGGCACTTTAGCCTTGCTTTGGTGCCTCATACCAACACTATTTTTCTTGTCATTGGAAAAAAGCACAGGAGTAAGCATGTGGCCCTCCTTTACTGAAAGAAAGCAGGAACGCAGCACCCAGCATCCAGAACCTGTGCCAGTGTGCCAGCGTGCTAGCATGGAGCTGGCCTACAAGACAGACCAACCTCCCTGGGCAAGTGGATTTTGCCCTGCTCTTCCACAAGCCCTAGTGACTGCAAGTGTCAAAGGCTCCTGCCATTTCTCCTGGAGTTGTCAGGCAGTGACACCACATGGATTGTTCCTGGGCCCTTACCCAAGCCCCACTGGCTCTTGCCAGTCTTCCAGGTGAAGAATCAGCTGATTAGGAACTCTGGCAAGAATCTTGCTGGAGAAGGCAGCTGGGTGGCTCAGTGGCTTGAGAGCCAGGCCTAGAGATTGGGGAGGTCCTGGGTTCAAATGGGGCCTCAGACCCTGCCTATCTGGGTGACCCTGGGAGGGCCCCCCGACCCCCCATTGCCCAACTCTTACGGTTCTTCTGCCTTGGAACCAGCAGACACAGTTGGTTCTGAGGTGGGGGATGTGGGGTCTAAAATAAATGCTTGGCTGACTGGCTGCCCCCCGGGGGTTGTCAACCTCCCTCCCGCCTTTCTGCAGGGCTCTGGTGGGGATGGGCATGACCAAAGCCAGGCCTGGTGCTTGTTCCCTCCCTTCCCAAACTCACAGCACGAGCACCAGCCAATGGGGGCCAAATGCTCTCCTGCTAGAGGCTGTGGCTGCTGCCGCAGTGCCCGGACAACCAGGTTTCAAGTGGGCTTTTGGACCAAAAGGCTGGCCTGAGCTTCGTGTTTCTGTTGACGCTGATTTCAGTGCCCAGAACACTAGCAGAGGCCCCGCCTCCCCCCTGCTGTTCCATGGAGGAAAGAGCCTCCCTGATTGGGGGCCTGGAACTGGCCCAGGGCCAGGGTCTCAAGGAGGTGGGACGCTGGACACACTCGATAGAAAGCGAAGCCTCCCTGCCTACATGGCGGGGTGCAGGAATGCCTGATGTGATCCACCAAGCTGCTGGGGGAGGCGGGTGGTGG
>NW_025372517.1:0-8291 GCF_016433145.1 Gracilinanus agilis
CCTCCTCACTGAGGAAGAAGGTGTCCCGGGCGTCGGGCCTCAGCATGTCCGCTCCCAGCTCCTTGGGCTGCGGCCCGGGGTGGGCCACGTGGCTGGCCAGGGATTGGGGGATGTGGGCCACGTGATCCATCTTCAGGGCCGCCTCGTCTGGGGAGGGCGGAGGGAGGAACCCTGAAGGTAGCGCCTCTCCCCAGGCAGGGTCCGCCCCGCCCCCAGCCCCGCCCCCAGCCCGCTCGCACCTGCGTAGAGGGAGATGTGGGAGGAGTCGATGACTTCAAACTTCAGGCCGGGAAGGAACACTCGCCACTGGGGAGGAACGGGGGTGGGGCCACGAGTCAGAGCCGGGGCGAGGCGGGGGGCCTCGGACTCGGGCTCGGGGCTCAGTACTCACCCCCACTTCCACGTGGTCAGAGCCCTGGTCATCCTGCTTGTGGAGCAGCTCGAAGTAATAGCGGCGGGAGGAGGAGAGCCTGGGGGGGGCGGGGCGGGGATCACCGCTCGGTCCCTGCAATTCACAGGCTTCCCCGGGAGCCCCCACAGAGAAGTGGCAGCCCTGGAGCCCTGGGAGGGAGGGTCTGGCGGGGGGGAGGGGGCGCTCGTTCCCAGAGGTCTGTGCACCTGGCCTTGGCAGGCCTGGGGGGAGGGGGAGGGCCCAGAAGTCACCCACCGCTTCGGCTTGGACACTTGGGAGCTGAATTTGGTGAATTCTCCGGGCGCTGTCCACTCGGAGCCAGTCTGCGGCGGGGGCGGGGGCACAAGGGAAGGGGGTTACTGGGAGCCCTTCCTTCTCTGGCCGGGAGGAGGGGCCTCAGACTGTTTGGAGTCTTGCCCAAGGTATCTGGCCAGCTTCGGCCACGGGAAGCTCACTACCTCCTGCAGAAGCCTGTTGCTAACCTCGGCATGTCCTCCTTCCGGGGCTGCTCCTCACCCCTCCCGGTCTCTAGGCTACGTCCCCCGCAGGGCTCTCCCCGCCCTGAATTTGGCTTCTGTTCCCCAGGGGAGGTGCCTGGCCTCAGCTGGACCCATGGGCGCCGGCCCAGGGCCTGTGGGCAAAGACTTCCCGCCTTGGGAGGACCTGGTGCTTCAGGCCAGGGAGCCTCTGGGCCCGCCTCTCCCTCTAGGAGAGCCCTGGGGCGGCCGTACCTTGCCTACGTAGGCCACCAGCTGGGCACCTGCCGGGCTCTCGTCCGGGCTCAGCCAGAACTCGGAGTTGTCGTCTGAGGCCACCGAGAACTGGACGTCACCTGGGGACCAGGCAGGGGGCACCCGCTCTACTACCCCGAGGCCCGGGGAGGCTCATCTGGCCCAGGCCTCGGTGCCCCCCGGCCCTCCCGGCTCCAGCTGTGGGCCCCGTACCATCTCGGCTGGGGTGGATGTAGCCGAAAATCCGGAGGCCGTAATTCTTCCACTTGGGGGACACGGCCAGCTTCTTGACGGTGGTGCGGGTCTGGGGGGAGGGGGAGGGGAGCCAGTGACTCCTTCGTTCCAGGAGTCCTTCCTCCCCCCCAGCCCCACCTCTGGGCCACACTCACATGGGGAAAGAGCGGGAAATGGAGATTCTTCCTCAGGCTCCCCACGGCGCCCCCACACCAGTCCTCGAACACGTGCAGGTTGGCCTTCCCTCTGTACTGTGTGCGAGAGGAGCCCACGGGCCTGTCACCCCTGAGGCCGGCCTGAGCTCGGGCCTCCTCTGAGCCCCCACCCTGGGCCACGCTCACCTCCTCCTGCCACGCTGGGGCCCGCTGGGTGAGGTTCAGGGGGGCTGGCTGGCCCCCCCGGCCAGAGAAAGTGCTCGGCTCCCGCCCCTCAGCCTGCGGAAGAGAGCTCAGCTCAGGGGGGAGATGGGACAGAGAGAGCACCCCGCAGGCCTCGGGACCACTTACCAGCTGCTCTTCCTCGTGACTCTCGCTGGAGTCCTCTCCTCTCTTTGGGGGGGACACGGCCTGGGGTCCCCCCACCCCCTTCCCGGCATCGGTGACTTCACTCAGCTTCTCTCCATCTACGAGGGCAGCACATGGAAGGAACGTTGCAGGCCTCCCCCCCACACCGGTGGGCCCAGGCTCCCCTGGGAATTCTCCCGAGGGTCTCCCCAAGTCCCTGGCAGCCAGGGAGCAGAGAGGTGGGAGCTGCCTAACCCTGCCTGGACGAGCACCAGAGCCCTGGCCGTGCCTGCCTCCAGGTTTGCAAATCGAAGCTGAAAAGGAGATGGGGAGGGACTGGGGCGGGCGGGGGGGGGGGAGGGAAGGTCTTCCCGGCACACCCACAAAGGCAGTGAGTTTGTGCCCACATTCGCTCACGCTGATGGGGCGAGCAGAGACATCTCGAGAGGCCCCCAGAGGAGCTGGCCCACATCGAGTGGGGCCGCCTGCAGATCTGAGCCAAAGGAGACGCCCACAGGGACCCCCGAGGGGAGGTGGCTCTCCAGGTGGGGCCAGGGCACGTGCAGGAAACCCAAGGCCTGCGGCCTAAGGCTCCTTCCTATTACACAAGAGACTACCCAGACGGCAGGGGGCAATAGCCAAGGCGTTTGGGAGCCAGATAGGTGGTGGCGAGCCTGGGGCCCAGGAGGTCCAGAGGTGAAAAGAGATGGGTCTGAGGTCCTCCTGGGGGAGCAGACCACTACTGCATGCCAACCCGGCTGGCTGCTGCCATGTCTGGGCCCTCTGCTTGGACATTGCTTCACACCTCAAACTTGGCACACGCCACACCCAGCAGGCACCCTGTCCTTGTACCCTCACCTGCCCCCTTTCCAGATTGCCAGAATTCCTGCCTGGCCATCCAGATTGGCAACCTGAGTGGCAGCAGCCCAGAACATCACAGCCGTGAGGGAGGGCAGAGCACTGAATCCAGCCCTCACTTTACTGAGCAGCGAAGACTCATCCGAGCTCGCCTGGCGATGTGGCCACACTTCCTCCCTCTGGGCGAGCCCTGAATCGGCTCCGGCCTCTCCTCGGCCCCTTCCGGAGGCCGTCACGCGGGTCTGCCAGCCTAGCTGGGGCCTTTGTCTCCTCCCAGCCTTCAGACTCGCCTCTGACCCAACCTCCACACGGCTGAGGTGCTTCTGACCAAGTCATTCCCTCGCCCAAAGAGCTACACTGGGTCTCGCTACCTTCAGGACAGAAGACTCACTCCGAATCCTGGCATTCAAGGCCTCCTCCTGCTAGGCCTTTAGAGACCCCATCTGCTCTCTGGGGAACCTCCCATCTCCAGGCCCCGGGCCAAGTGTCTCTCCCCCACAGCACCCTGCGTGTGACGTGGAGTGCCGGATGGGAGGGGGAGATTGGGGTGGATGGCAGGAGCCCGGGGCTGCTCTTGGGGTCCATCTTGGTTTCTGTCTGATTCAGCAGTTCCCCAGGTTGGTTTCCGGGGGAGCAACGAGCAGACACTGAGGTTTTGACTTCCCCAGGTTTCTGAGAAACTCCTTCCCCCGGTTCTATGCCTTCCCACCCCTGTTCTCCTGTGGGCCTTTCAGCTGCCAGAGTGTGAGAGAAACACAGGTGGGTCCTGAGAAAGGGCAAAACAAGGGCTCTCGCAGCCCCATTTCCCTGGCCTCCCCAGTCAGATGCCGTGGCCGTCTCTCATTAGCTCCTGGACTACTGTAATCACCTTTGGGAGCTCCTCACCTCTGTCCTATATTCGCCACCAAGATGATCTTCCTTAAGCAGGTCCCTCTCCTGCTCAGAAACCTTCAGTGGCTCCCTATGGCCACTATGTGGTTCAAACTCTGCAGCTTGGTGCTTAAAGGGCCTCCCTCCCTGCCAAGGCTCTGTGCACACATCTGTCTCTTTTGTGTAGGCGGCAGTCGCCCCCCTTGCCTCGCTGCCCTTGGCCAAAGCTCAGCCCAGGGAACGACTCCAGGAAGCCTGCCCCGCCCCACCCCCAGCTCCCAGGCCAGAAGATCTGGGCTAGAGACCGGCTTGTCTGGGGAACCCTGGCTCTTAGGAGGGGACTCTCCAAGGAGGGGATGCTCTGTGTGTGTGTCTGTGAGAGAGAAACAAACGGGGCGAGCATGGCCCCAGCCCTGGGAAGGGGCTGGAGGGATGGCCATGGGGCAGGGCAGATGCCCACAGAGGAGGCTGCCCCACGGATGCTTCAGGATGGGAAAGGCAATAACACTGTTCACCTGCCGTCAAGCCCTCGGGGCAGGCTCCGGAGGCAGGACAGAATCCCATCCTGGCCCCACCCACCCACCCAAACACAGTCTCCTGTCAACAGCGGCCCAGGAGAGGCAAGGCAATCTCCCTATGGTCTGAGGGGCTCCGAGGGCCAGACCCCTAATTGCCAGCACCCAGTGGACTGGGGCACTGGGAGACCCCAACCTGGACATGGCAGCTGCCGGCCAGTGTTCATAGCTGGAGGTTGGGGAGTGGGGAGCCATCGAAGATCTTGGAGCAAGGGAGAGACGGTTCCTGAGGGAGGGGGAGATGTGGAGAGGACACTGAGGCAGCTAGGGGACCCTACCTGGGCCGGAGCCTCCGCTGAGGCGAAGCCGCAGGGCTCGGCCCTGGCGCACGAGGCTCAGGTGCAAATAGGTGAGCCACGCAGCACAGGTGAGCAACACGAGGAGCAGCAGCAGGCGGAATTGCTTGCGAAGCTTCTTCACTGGGAACCGCAGCATGGTCAGGCCTGGGGTCCGAGCTGGCCCACCTAGGGCTCCCCAGGCCTGCCGGCCTATTCTCCTGCCCGCCCTCCCTTCTGGTCCCGCTGTCCTCAGCGGCCTCGGCCCCCAGGCACCCCCAGCCTCATGCTCCCTGGGCCCTGGGCAGGGCTGGACTGGCCAGAGCCGGCCGCTCCCTCTGGGGACAGCCGGACCCACAGCCACTTCAGCGCCCACGGCCCGGGGCCCAGGCTCGGGCTTCGTGCAGCGGGCCGGGGACTGGAGCGAGGGGCCAGGGCATGGCGCCCCTTCCTCCTCTCCCTCCTCCCCTCCTTGCTTTCTCCTCCCCTTTCTCCCTCTCCCCTCTCCTCCCCCTCCTCTTTCTCCCCTCTTCTTCCTCTCTCCCCCCTCCTATTCCTCCTCCTCCTCCTCCTCCTCCCTCCCGGCCTTTGTCCTTCGCAACCGCCCGGGATAGGACTTCCCCTAGCGGGCCCAGCTGCGCGCCTTTAGCCCCGGCGGCCTGAGCCGCTTTCTCGCAGCGGGAGCCGCAGCCGGAGCAGGACCGAGAGCGGCGGGTGCAACGGCAGCGGCGGCAGCAGCAGCAGCGGCGGCCGCGCTGCGATGCTACCCACCGTGAAACGGGCCAAGGGCCGGCCGCCGGCCCTCGGCCAATCACCGGCCGTCTTCTCCAGGGCGGCCAATGGTCGGCTCGCGGAGGAGGAGCCCACGGAGGTTAGGCTGCACCTAGCGTTCATCTCCACGCCAACGCGCAAACATCCACCTGGCGGACGGAACCATCGACGCCCGGACGCGGGGGGAGGGCTGGCAGCGCGGCCTCTCGTGGCTCGGACCTTGTGCGCCCGGGCCCCGGGCCTTGCGGGCAGAGCCAACGCTGGCTACGTCCGTGTGGCTGCGCATCAACTCGGCGGCGGGCCCAGGAGTCCACCGGCCCAGAGGCGGGGCGGGATCGAAGATTTCCCCCTCCTCGGAGATGGTCCCTCCCCGGCGGGCCTGAGGGGCGGTGGCTGCGGGGCGGGGCGGGAGGGATGCTGAGGCTGGACCAGGGAGGAGGGAGAAGGATGGAGGATGGAGGATGGAGGTTGCTGAGCGCTCCCCGTAGGCCTTTCCGAGCACGGCCGGGCCAGGGAGCCTCCGCTCAGTGCCAGAGCGCTCCCGCTCAGCATGCCTGGGATTCGGGGGACGCGACCCCCATTTTTGCGTGCCGCATCAGCAGGGAACAGAGCCCCGGGCTCCGGCTCCGGCGTGTGTGCTGGGCTGGTGCGTGGGGGAGCCACTCCCTGCCGCCGAGTCCCAAGCCCCGCCAGCAGGATTCCTGGGAAAAACTCCTGTGGGCCCACGTCTGGCAGGCAGCGATGCAGGCTGGCCCCCAGGGCTTAGTCCCGCTCTGTGCCAGGCCCCTGGAGATGAGAGCTGGAGGCTGCCCGCCAGGAGAGTCCTTTCGTGGCTAGGACCCACGTAGGTAAGGCAGTCCGGAGCCCGTGGAGGCCCCGTGGGAGGGGCACAACCTGGGCGTGCAGCCTGCCATTGGGCTGCGGAGGGCGTCCCAGGTAGTGCCTGCCACGTCTGGGCTCTGGCCTAAGTGAGGGTGCAGGGGGGGGTCTCGGTCTGTGCGGCCTGGCAAAGAGAGTGGGAGGCACAGCACGTGGCTAGCCCAGTCTGCTGGCACCAGGCTGAACTCTGGGGACAAAGACAGGCAAAGCGTAGGCCCTCCTCTGCCTCGGGGTTGGGAAAGGCTTCCTGGAGGAGCTGGGCTGTGCCAGGCGCCCGCGAGGTGGAGATGAGGCTCAGCAGGCAGATCTGGCCAATAGAAGGCTCCGAGGGGGTGCCGGGCACCTTCCACGGGAGCCACAGCAGTCTCTCAAGGGGGCGACTTGCTCACTTTGACCACAAAGCCAAAGATGGTCTTGGGGGAGGCAGGCCCTCCCCAGCAGCAGCTACTGCAGTAGTCCAGGCTTGAGGGCAGGCAGGTGGCGCAGGAGAGACGGGCCTGCAGAGGGGAAGCCCCCAGCCCTTGCAGGAAGGATGGAGGGGGCTGGGGGGGAGGAAAGGAGGGCCCAGTTTGGAGCCGAGAGCCCAGCCCAGGCTGCTGTAGTTAGGAACAGGCAGGCCGGGAAGAGGGGAAAGAGAATGGCTGAAAGCTGCTGGACGTTGGGAAGTCCGCAGGCAGGCTGGGACAGGAGGGGGCCATCGGGGAAGGGACAGCCCGGAGAGATCCACAGAGAGGGAGGCGCTTCCCGACAGTTGCTGGGCCGCTCCAAAGCTGCAGGGAGGGCCGGCCAAGATCACCAGCCAATCTGGGGAGCTGCCTGTGGAGAGTGCGGGGAGGAAGAGGAGTGAAACTGGAAGGGAAGACTGAAGAGGAGGGTGGGCACAGCCACGTGGACTGGAGGAGGCACGTGCTTGGAAAGCAGAAGGGCTGCTTCATCCTGGGAGGCACAGATGAAGGCCGCAGCTGGGCCAGGCCTCCGGGAACATGGAGAGGACAAGACAAGACTCTGCTGAGTGGGTGGAAGGAGGGAGGCTCGAGGAGGGGAGCCCTGCCCACAGTGAGGCCCCGGGGTTTGGAGCGGCTCTGTCTGCACTGGGATCCCTAAAGGGACCGGAGGAGGGGCCAGAGTGGACTCCATTCACCAAATGGTCCAGATGAGGAAGGGAGAGTGTGCGGGGGAGACCGGGCCAGGCGCGGGGCTCACATGAGGCTGTTCCCTTCGAGGGGGAGGCCAGGCCCAAAGGTTGCCCCTCTCGTGGCGCTGGAGGTGGGGAGAAGGGAGCGAGCTGAAGCCCCAGGAGCTCGGGGGATGGGGAGGCAGGAGGGAGGGACAGTGCTGAGCTCCTGCGGAAGAAGAAAAGCTGAACAAGCCAAGCAACGGGAAAGAAACCTCGATGTCCTCGAGCACGAGGGCAGGCCAGGAACGGAGGCAGAGTCCAAGGAAGTGTGTCTGGGAGGGGCGGGAGAAGCCCTAAGAGGGGCAGGAGCACCAAAGGTCCCTATTGGAGGTACAATAGGATAGTGGGGAGTGGCGCGTGCATTCCAGGAAGGGGGCAGAGCCTGGGCAAAGGCACGGAGGTGGTAACTCTTCCTGAATGCTCTTCTTGGCCATTTCGGCTTTGAATGTAGAGAGCCGGCCAGCGAGTGACACTCGTAGCCTGGAGCCCCCAAGCCAAGAAGCGAGACACACATGTGCAGTTGTGCCACAGCTCTGAGGAGGCCGGATTGAGGGAGATTCTGAACGGTGAGCACGATGGTTGGTGCAGTAGGAGGGGAATGAATGGGATGGTGGCCCGGGGCCTGGAGGGGACACGGGAAGAGATGTGGGTGGGGCCACACTGAGATGGGTGACCTGGGCCATTGGAAGCCCAGCTCCGAGTCAGGAAGACCCGAGTTCAGATCCAGCCTCAGGTGCTTTCTGTGTGACCCTGCTGCCTCACTAGCATAGTGCCTGGCACAGAGTAGGCTCCCAATGAATGCTCCTTTCCTTCCTTCCCCTGTACAGAAGCTGGGCATCTGGGGAGCAGATGGCAGCCCAACTGTCCGAGGTGCCGATGGGACACTCGCCTGGCGAGGTGGGGCTGGCTGTGGAGACCTGAGGGGCTCCAGCGCAGAGCCTTGTGGGATGGGGGGGGTGGATCTGGAGAGGATCCCGCAGAAGAGACGGAGAAGGGGGGAGGGGGG
>NW_025372518.1:0-7051 GCF_016433145.1 Gracilinanus agilis
TCCCGATGCTCCCCCCACCCCCCCACAGAGGAGCCAGAGGGTCTGGTGGCTGTACCTGCTGCACGTCCAGCACCCGAGGCTGTACCCAGGTCATGTGGACCCGCTTGTCCACCTCGTCGATGCTGCCCTTCACCAGACCCACGGAAAGGGCCTTCATCACCAGCAGCTCCACCTACAGACATGGCAGGGTGGGGCCAGGGTCAGTGGGGAGGGGGGCAGGGGGCAGGGCAGCGGGCACAGCAGTGGGCACGGCGGGGCTCACCTCGTTCACCTTCACCTTGGCACTCTGGGCGATCTCCTCAAAGGTCAGCTGGCGGTGGTTGGCCGGACGTGTGAAGGTCATCTGAAACGCCGAGGGGGCCGGTTGGGGTCTGCCCAGTGGCGGGGCCGGGGGGATGGGACGGCCCCCCTCCCCCTCCCCCGCGCCCAGCTCACCTCCATGAGGCACAGCAGCTGGATCTTCTGCAGGAGCAGGGCCTCGTTGGCAGCTAGATCTGGCTGGAGGGGAGGATGCAGCCGAGTGGCCCCTCTGCCTGGCCCCACCCCCACCCCCAGGTCGCCCCAGACCCCGACGGGGGCCCCTCGGCAGCCACGGCACCACCCTCACCTGCTGGCCCCAGGCCGGCTTCAGGGTCTGGAATCTCTCCACGTTGCCGCTGTTGAAGGCATAAAGCGTGTCGATGAGCCACTGGCGGTCCGTGTTCCTCAGGGAGTCCAGCACCGGGTGCATGAGCTGCGGGCCGAGCACAGACAGGCTTGGTGGGGGGTCCGGCCCGGCCCTCGCCGCCGCCCCGGGAGGCTCGTGGGCCAACTCACCAGCTCCCCGAAGTTGTAGACGCCTTCCCCGAGGAGGCCCGCCAGGCCCAGGGTGAAAGCTCTCTCCTGCTGCTCGGACACTGCGGGGGGAAGAGACCCCCGTCACACGGCCGCAGGCTCCTTGCCAGGCCTCTGCACCTGCGAGCTGAACCCACAGCCCCGCCCCGCCCCACCCCCCATCTGTGCCGGGGGCACCTGCAGCTGGTCCTCACGTGCAGAGAGCCAGCCGGGGCCGAGGCCCGCCTGGCACCTTCTCTGCGGCGAGGGCTGGGCAAAGGGGTTTAAGTGACTTGGCCAAGATCACCCAGCCAGGAAGCTCCCAAAGCCAAGCCCAAGCTGTTGGGACCTCCCGTCTCCAGGCCTGGCTCGCTGCCCTTCCATTCACTTTTTAACATGGGAATCTGCACTCCAGGGATGGTGCCCGCCCCTCTGCCAAGCCCTCCCCCTCTGGTGGCTGTGCGGGAGGGCCTTGGCCCCAGGCCTCTCGGGCTCCCCAGCTTCTACCCCGGCTTGCTGCCCGGGGAGTGACAATGACAAACTCGGTCCAAACAGTCCTTCCTCCTGTACGCTGGCCTCCTCAGAGCCCTGGCTGTGGGCTTGGCACTGGGAAGAGCCGGGGGAAGCCAGAGGGAGCCAGCATGCTCTGCTCAAAGCCGCTCCCTTTCTGTCCGGGGGGGCTGCTGCTGCCAAGCACTGGGCACTTCTGACCCGGCCCCCCTTAGCCGCTGGACGAGGGCGAGAGCCCAAGGAGGAGACAAGTCAGGAAGAGGGAGGAGATGACCCAAAGGCGATGGGAGGGGCAGCCCCAAAGGCAAGGAGGAAGGCGGGGAAGGAGGAGGATTTGGAGAGCTTCACTGTTCTTAGCACGTGATGAAGGGGGCCTTGGCTGCGGGCCTGGGGCTTCTGGTCTCAGTGGCTCGCTGAGAGGGGCAGGTGTGACCTCTGTCCCCGACACCATCCTCCAGCCTGGCATTTCCAGCAGAGAACAGAAAGACTGATGGGCAGAGGGCTGGGCCTAGCTAAAATGAGAAAGAACACATCTGGGGGGCAGCTGGGGAGCTCAGTGCAGAGAAAGTGAGAAAGTGAGGCCCAGGAAGGTGAGGTCTTGGGTTCAAATCTGGCCTCAGGCACTTTCTAGCTGCATGACCCTAGACAAATCACTTAACCCCTGCTCCCTAGCCTTCATTGCTCTTCTGTCTTAGAAGGGAAAGTAAGGGTTGAGAGAGAGAGCGAGAGCACGCGCACGAGCACATCTGCAGTGGACTCAGTCAGCCAAGATGTTGCTTCTTATAATGGAAACCCCCTTAGAAAAAACCGGCCAAGAGTGAGAAGGAAAAGAAGCCCCTGCGCCCCTGCCTGCTTTCTGCAGTGAGCCCCAAAAGCTGGACCTGCCCGGCAGGCTGCCGGAAAGGGGAGGCAGCGCTCTGTGCTGTCAGACCCCGGGCCTGTCACAGCAGAGGCCAGAATCGGCCAGGATCCGAGAAACAAGCACGTGCGTGTGCTCGTGGCGTAGTCCATGCCAGATTCCTCACTGCAGCACCTAACCGAGATGCCCTGGACGACCCTCGGAGCCACGCCTGTCCAGGACGGATGCTCCCGTCTGGGGGGACAGTGTGCTGACCACACCAAGCCCTGATTTGAGCTCACAATCCACACAAGGAAAACCAAGTGGATGAAGAATCCAGCCTGGATGACTCCCAGGATGCTTATCTCTGACCCAAAGAGGGTGACCCGAGGGCAGAGATTGCTCTTTGTGGCTCCCCTCCCCCTTCTGGGAATGGCTACTGAAAAAGGGCGGCTGACCCAAAGGGGCCACAGAGAGACTTGGAGTCAGAGACTGTCCCTAGGGCTTGGCCTAGAGCCTGGCACGACACTGGCCTTGATTTAGGGGGAGAGCCCGTATTGCCATGGGGAACCTGCCCAGAAGAAAGGGTGACACGTGGATGCCTGAAGGCCTCCGTCCTGGGGGCCAGGATGGAGCTGACCAAAGGAGGCCACAAGGTCCTCTTTTTTTTTTTAAACCCTCACCTTCCGTCTTGGAATCAATACTGTGTATTAGTTGGTTCCAAGGCATTAGAGTGGTAAAGGCTAGGCAATGGGGGTCAAGTGACTTGCCCAGGGTCACCCAGCTGGGAGTCTCTAGGCCTGGCTCTCAATCCACTGAACTACCCAGCTGCCCAGCACAAGGTCACAGGCTTCATACAGGGCCCACGAATACAAAGCAGTGAAAACCGTTTCCTGGTTCTCTCTGGCCTGGATGACTTCCCTAGTCAGCATCTTGGAACCTGGAGAACTAACCCGTGTTCCGCTTCAGCTGCTTTCCCTGGTCTCGGTACCTCCCTGGGCTCTCCAGTGCGGGGCCCCCTCCAGCCACACTTCATCCCAAGTGCACTCCCATCACGTCTAGATCACAGATCCAGCCCGGGAAGGGATCTCGGAGGGCATCCAATCCCCACATTTCACAGCTAACAAAACTGAGGCCCAGGGACGCAGCAAGCGGCAGAGCTGAGACCAAAGCCTGCCGCTTGCCATCGGGCCACACGGAGGGGGAGGAGCCCATCAGACTGTGGCCTCAGAGGCCTTCTCTGGCCCAGAACTCTGCCAGGAAGAAGAGCTCAGGGACGAGCCCTCGCCTCCCTGGAGTCTGAGTCTGGGACTTACTGGGGCTGCCTTTGAGAAAGAGTGAAAAGGCGAGCCATTTCCAGTAAGAGTGAGAGCTGTAGAGAGCGAAGGGCCCGCAGGGGACGGGAGAGGGTGGAGGGCGGCCTCCGAGGAGTTACCCGGCAGGTCCTTCACGTCGATGCAGCCCAGGAAGCGCAGGGCGTCCTTGTAGTAGGACGCGTGGTTCCCGATCGTCTGGTAGTACTTGCTAGAAAGGTCGTAGAAACGACTGTGCACAGACGTCACGCCAGGAAGGTTGTTGAGCATCTCCTCGACATCTTCGATCGTCTCCTGCGCATGGATGGGAAGCCGGGTCTGAGGGTCCCACCTCTATCGGGGGAGGGGCTCGCCTTCCAGAAAAGGCTCTAAATCTCTGCAAAGAGCCCGGGCAGCAGGCTGGCAGGGGGGCACCCTTCCTGCCAACCTTTGATTTCGTCTCTGGCTGACACCCTTCCTTCTCCTAAGGGGCAGCCCTGCCAGCCCTAACTGGAGTCTGATGATAACGAGGCTGAAGATGTTGGTAAAAATGACACGCAAGGCCTCGTCCAACCTCTCCTTGGCCCAGCTTCACCCCCCCCCACCCCCAAGCCTCAGTCCACGTGGGGGTCGGCCCCAGGTCTCTGTATCCCAAACACAATGTTGACCGCTATGGGCCTGAACCCAGCAGACGTGGCCTTCCCTACGGGCCAGCTGACCATTCTCTAAATGGCCCGGGGACAGAAGAATGTGCTTGGCTCTGTCTCTGGGCCAGGAGCCCGAAGCTACCGCGTGGGCCCGCTCCTCACCTTGGTCACCTGGAGGTCGCCAATGTTCAGTTTCAGAGCCCCAATGGCCGTCTTACACAAGATCACCGCCTCGTCGCTGCTTTTTACCTGCAATGGTTAGAGAAAGAGCAGAGAGAGGAGGAGCTTCAAGGGGGCCCAGGCCCAAACTGAGGCTTCAAGCTGCGCACCACCTTCCAAGAGCTCCCGGGCCCGCCAAGTGCTCGTGGCGGAGGGCAGCTCAATGGGGAGTCCCTCTGACAAGGACAATTAGCCCTCAGCTTCGAGTTTACCTTTTCCCGAGTCTTTTCCAGAAAAGTAAGAGCCACGTTGGGATCTGCAGTAAGTAAAAGAAGGGACGCTAGAAGAGGCCCCAACGGACTCTCCCAGCTCAGAAAGACTCTCTTCTCAGCGGCCGGCAGACTCACCTGTCATCTGCCTCACCACATGGAGGATGATTTCTACCAAAGACAGAGGATTCACCCTGAAATGAAAAGGTCGCCTGAACCGCCCGTCGCCACCACGGACCAGCGTAACAAGTCAGCTGTTAACAGGAGCGTGCCTTACCTGTGCTCAAACTCACTGATGAAGTTTTCGTAAAGCTGCGAGAGGAAAGAGAGGGGAGCAGTCAGACGCCGCCGAGCCACGGGACTGGGAGGCCGAGCCAACTGGGCAGGGTTGGCGCGCCCCTCCCAGAGGAGCAGCTGCCACACTTAGCTGAGACAGTTTCAGGGGTGGCAGAGCGGCCGCGGCTATGGCCAGGGCTGAGCCCAGCCCCAAGGAAGGATCTCTGCAGCTTCCGCAACCCCCTGGGAACTGTGGGTGACCTCTCGGACTGTCTGTGAGCGCTTTATCTCAAGCAGTGAATCGAGGCCCAGGTCAGAGGCCTTCTGGCCACGTGAGCCTAACTGGAAAGGACGCCGAGCTTGAGCCCGGCACATCCAAGATGATGGCGGATCATCGTGAGGCCAAAGGTCGGGGGAGAAACGCTCTGGACTGCTGCTAGAGTAACGGTGTGAAAGGGCCAGAAGGAGCCGGGCCACGTCATGAGTCCTTGGAGGGGGGAGGGGAGGACTCGGGCCCTGGATTTCTGGAAGGTGAATTTGAGTTAGCTTTTGGGATGTCTGAGATCCTCTGGGTGGAGAAGCGAGCAGGTACGATGCCATCAGTGCCCTGACGGGTGGGGGGGGCTTCACTGCCCCAAACCTGGCTGGGGTCAGACGTCAGGGGTGGCTGAAAGAACTCGGTCTCCCAACAGGCACGAGCAAAGCTAGGTGGGGAGAGACCAGAGCAGGGGGATCCCTGGCCTTGCATGCGGATGCTTTAGGGATTAAGCAGTGAGGCTACGTGGCAACCCAAAAAGACAGGGGAGGAGCCAGAAGCTCTTCCTGACTCGGTGAAGGGGGGCTGGGCATGGCCTATGCCAGTCTGGGTCCTGCTACCAGGCTCCCAAGCCTTTTGGGCAGATACTTTTCACATCCGACCTGCTTTAATATGCAAACTTACACCGCGGCTCCTCCTGGCCACTTTTAGGGGCTTCCCAATCATTGCTCGCTCATTAGGGCCCACCAGGAGGTGTGGCTTTACTCCCCATTGAGCGATGCGGTCTGTGAGAAGCCCGGAGGAGCCTGAGGGCCCGAAGGGAGAAGGCAGGGGGGGGGGGGGAACCCTCCCGGGGTTTGGATCCGTTTCCCCGACTGTTTGGAAGAGGCGCGCGGCCAAGCCCCCAGAAGCCCTCCTGGCCGGGCAGGAAGCTCTCCCAAGGCGGCCAAGTAGCCGATAAGCTTAATTATGGCTAAGTCTGAAATTATGCGTTTCGGCTAAAAGGAGCCAAACTATAATTATGGGATGATGTTATCAGCTCCCTGGAAAGGGATTCTGGCTCAGCTGGCCGGGCGTCATGAGGCAGCATTTGTGAAGGAGGGCCTTGGCTGCTCTCGCCTGCAGGCCCCGGACCCTCCCTGCCCATCGGGGCCACTGAGCCAAGGCGGCCGCAGAAAGGGCCTTCTGTTCTGCTCCCGGCACGGGGACGGGCGACGTGGCCCCAACAATGGAAATGGCTCTTCCCAGAACAGGTCACTGGATCCCCGAGTGGAGGCTGGGGGGAGCGCGGCCCCCCCCCCCGGCCCTTGGAATAGCCCCAATCTGGGCCACGTTATGTAAAGATGAGGAAACAATAAGCCAGTGTTGGGCGCTCAATGCGAGGAGGCCACAAGAGCAGCACCCGACAGACACCATATGCCACGCCAGAGAGGGATGGAGGCAGCCAGAGCAAGGAGGGGGCCCCAAATGGCATCAGACAGGGGCCCCCTCCGAGCCTCAGCTCCTGAGGAGCTACCCCACGGCTCCACTTCCAGCAGCCCCGTCTCCGCCAGGGCCTGAGTGACAGACGACAGGGCCAAAGGGAGGGAAAGCTTCTGCCCGAGCAAAATCAATGCAACTAGAATTCGAAGGCTGGGGGAGGGGCAGAACAGGGCCCAGAAGGGGGGGGCCCCCCCGCAGCGAGGGCACAAGGCAGAACGTGGCCCCAGGAAAGGGGCCACCATGCTTCCAGCGGCTCCTTGGACAGAGCCCAAGAGCTGGAAACAAGGGGCGGCCGCCCAGAGGCAGAGAGAGGCTGAGACAGGGCCAGACGGACAAAGAGCGGGACCCGGGAGACCTAGATTTGCCCCCCCGGGGTGCTGAGGCCTCCCCGTGTGAGCAGCCCTTCCCGCGGCCACCTCCAAAAGGTCCTCGTGATGGGGGGGGGGGGATGCGGGGAAGCACGTTTCGGAACAACCTCCCCCCGCCCCCACCCAGTCACACTCCGACCC
>NW_025372519.1:0-3647 GCF_016433145.1 Gracilinanus agilis
GAATGGCTGAATAAGCTATAGTATAGAGTTGTAATGGAATACTATTGTATCATAAGAAATGATGAATAGGATGAGTTCAGAGCAACCTGGAAAGACTTACACGAACCGATGCAAAGTGAAATGAGCAGAATCAGGAGAACAATGTATATTGTATTGGAAATATTGTACAATGAGCAACTCTGAAGGACTAAACCATTATCAGCAAAACAAGGTTCTAAGATAACCCCAAGGGACAAATGATATCCCCAGCCATAGAGGAACTGGAGAAATCTCACTGCAGATCAAGACATTCCATCCTTCACTTTCTTTCATGAGTTTTTTATTAAATATGTGATATGCTTCTTCAGTCACAATATGGAGAATATGGAAATATGTATTGCATTGAAAACACTGATATAATCTTTGTCAGGCTATTTGTTGCCTTGGGGAGGGCGGGAGGTAGGGAGAAAATCTAAATCAGAAAGCAATTGTCAAAAATGGTTTCTACATGTAAATGAGAAAAATAAAATTGGATTAACATAGCCCTTCCCCCTCTCTCCTTTGCATAGCCTCAAAGATGATCAGCTTATAAAAGTTGTAGGATCGTAGATTTGAAGTAGGAAGGGAATTTAAAAGCCAGCCAGGCTAGAGGTGGGAGGCCTTGGGTTCAAATCTGACCTCAGACACTAATTAGCTGTGTGACCCTGGGCATGTCACTCAATCCCCATTGCCTAGCCTTTACTGCTCTTCTGCCTTGGACACAATATTGATTGGAAGATGGAAGGTGAAGGGTTTAAAAAAAAACAAGCCAAACTACCTACTTTATGGATGAGAAATTGAGCCCCAGACACTAGAGTTCTTAAATTTTTTAGTATAAATACCTTTGGTAGTCTAGAGAAGTCTGCAATGTCTTTAAATATATAAAATAAAGTACATGAGATTACAAAGGAAATAAATTACAACAAAAATTATAAATAGATTTATACATATATACACATAAGTAATATTACACACATATATACACACACACACACACACGTGTGTGTGGGTGTGTGCATTTTGTTGTTGTTCAGTCATTTCAGTTGTGTCAGACTTTTTGTGAACCCAGCTGGGATTTTTTTTTGGAAGTATACTGAAGTGGTTTGCCATTTCCTTCTCCAGCTCATTTTCCAGATGAAGAACTTACAGAAACTAGGTTAAGTGACTTGCCCAGGGTCACACAGTAGTAAGTGCCTGAGGTCAGATTCAAATTCATGAAGATGAGTGTTCTTGATTCTAAGTACAATACTCTATCCACTGTGCCACCTCCATGCCCTATGAGTGTGTGTATACATATATATATATATATATGTATACACACATATTTATATTTTTAAATTTAAATTTATTTGTTTGTATATTTGCTACATTAAAATACCTAGTTAACTCCTTCCCTGTCTCCCCTCCTCTTGTGAGAGAAGGCATCATTTGACAAAGAGACTTTCACACATATAAAAAAAACTATATCTTACTTATTTCTATTCATCAGTTCTCTCTCTCTGTCTCTGTCTCTGTCTGTCTGTCTCTCTGTTTCTGTCTGTCTCTCTGTCTCTCTTTCTCTCTATATAGATATCCATCACATATGTATGATGGATTCCAGAGTGATAGCCTCTCTCTAGAAAAATTAAGTGACTTGCTCATGCTCACAGAGCAAGTAAATGTCAGAGGCAGAATTAGAACTCAGAAGACCTTACCTAATGGTCTAACTCTTGTGCCACTTATCTACCACTTTCAAGTATCTTTCCTTTTTTTTTCTTCCTGTCTCAGCCAGGTTAAAGGTACTGTAGCCACCCATGGACCCATCTCAATACGAATTGGCAGAGAAACTTTCACCTGCTCCATTTTTCTGACTTGGGCTAATTCAGCCCTCCTTAGACCACCTGATGGCTCTCTGCTGAGGAGGAATTGGGGGCTCACCATATTAGATTTTGGGTAGATGCCAGATTGGCTTTAACCTCCCTGTAGTTCATAACTCCCAAATTCAAGCGATTCATTAGCCTCGACTTCCCCACAAGCAGGGACCACTGATGTGTGGCACCATGCTGGGCACAAGTGCCTTTCCAAGTATTAGCTTGTGTCCTGTCTCCCCGACTAGAGCGTAAAGTGTTTGAAGGCTGGGGCCCTGCCCTGTACTCTTCTGGGGCTCCCGGTGGCACATTTGTTGAATGAATGAATGAATGAAAAGACGAACCCATCTTTAAAGAAGAGTTCATCAGCCTAGATCAGTAATGATGCCAACAGAGAAAAGTAGCTAAGGTAAGCCTAGGACAGGAATAAAGCCGGTTTCAAAAGGATTGGCATTCTCTGGCTTGTGACACATCCCCGGCCAGAATCTACCCATCGTGCTATATTACAAGATGAAGGCACCCAGACATGAAGAGTGTGGTTTTGCAGAATAAAACGGTAACTTTGTTTCAAACTATGCCCGGGCAGCCAAAAAATGTGGAGTATTCATTATCTTGCCCGTAGCCTGCCAATTAGTGGGCAGCGTTACTCAGGAAAATTGCTTGCAGGGGCAGACGCTGAGTGTCCCTCTGTTCTGCCACGCACCCTGGGCCCCCTTCCTGGGCCCATTTCAAGCAGGCCTCCCCTGAACTCTGGCCAAGGGCCCCAAAGGCAGCCTGTGCTCCGACATGACTTGGGATTGGGGCGAAAGGGAGGGAGGGAGGGACAGCACATGCCAACCAGTCTCATTGGCCCAAGAGACTGTCTCCCTGCAGTTGTGGGGAGAGTTGTCCTTTTTTAATTTTCATGCTATTTTCTCACTGTGCCCAAGTTGTTTACATTCCCCTGGAAACAGCAACATCAGGGTCACATACACTAAATGCCCTTGGAATTGCAAATCAGGCATTTTCCTCTTCCAATTGGGTAGAATTGAGAAAAAAAAACCACTTAGGTCCATTTGCAGGAGGGAAAGTGATATGTCTAATTGAACCCCAGGGGAACAGCTACCAAGAGCTGTGCCAAGGCATTATTTCATGGGTGTTTTCTTCCCCATTCTTCCTTCACCTCCTCTCCCTGGCTCTAGAGGAGGGTAAAGCATCCCAGAAACGACAAGCAGTGGATGGCTGGGGCCCCCATCATTCCAGGCACTCCCAGAATCCTCTTATAGTCAGGGATGAGGAGCAGAGGGCCAGGGTGGGGGCAGAACAGCAGCTTTCTGGACACATTCTGAGGCATCTAGATCTCCATTTGGCTGCCTAGAAAGAGACTATAAAACACCACAGTTGGGGCAAGCTAGGTGGCTTCATGGATAGAGTGTCAGACCTGCAATTGGACCTGGGTTCAAATGTGGCTTCAAACACTTCCTAACTCTGTGACCCTGAACAAGTCACTTAACAACCCCATTTGTATAGCCCTTACCCTTCTCTCTTAGAGAAATAAGCGTTTAAAAACAAACAAACAAAAAAAGAAAACAAAAACCAATGCAGTGCAAAAGTACCTTGGGGTCAGAGAAATAGGTCAATCCTGTTTCCACAACCTTAGGGAAAGTCACTTAACTTCCTTAGGTCTCTGTTTCCTCATCTGTAAATTGAGGAGATCAGACTAGAGGTCCTCTGGAGTCTCCTCCACTTCTCCATCGACATCCCTATGACCCAGTAGGTTCTTTCTTCTTCTTCTTCTTCTTC
>NW_025372520.1:0-6897 GCF_016433145.1 Gracilinanus agilis
ATAATAAATAATATAATAATAACAAGAAAGTTATTTATTCTAATTTAAAATGTATGAATTAAATAATTGTATATGTCAATTGTATAACCAATTGTTAGCCAAATGATAAGCCAACCAAAAACTAATTGACAGAGTGGGGTCTAAGCATCGTAAACCAACCAAGGGACTAGAACAGCCCCCCAGTCAGGAAAACAATAATAAAGGATCAAGTGGTTCCCCTCGCCCACCATCAAAAGCCACCCCATCTTCCTGCTTCTGCTAAGCAGCCACAAAGTAGCTTAGGCTGCCTGGTATCAAAGTAAGAGTCTTCACACAATCTTTGTTGTCTAAAATTAGTAGAGTTAATGGACCCTTCAACAAGTAGCTGGTGAGGCAGTGTGTCTAGCAGCAAGAACTCTAGTTTCCATATTAGAATACGCGAGTTCAGATGCCGGCTTCGCCATTCACTGCCTTTGACCGCAGGCAACTCACTAAATATTCCCTCGTGTACGAAAGGAGAGAGTTAGTCTAAATGATCTCTGAGGTCTCTTCTAACTCTCAATCTATGATCTTATCTTTCAATTAATATGATATTGGCAGGGAGACAGGGAGGTGCCATAGTGGACTGGGAGGAAGGGTTGGAATTGGGAGATCCTGGGTTCAAATCTGACCTCAGACACTTCGGAGCTGTGTGACTCCGCTCAAGACACTTAACCATCATTGCCTAGCCCTTATCACTCTTCTTCCTTAGAACCTATATGTGTATTGATTCTAAGACAGAAGGTAAAGGGTTTAAAAAAATAGATTAAATCCTTTAACAATGAGGATTGATTCTAAGATGGCAAGCAAAAAAAAATAATGACAATGGCAAGTGCTTTGAGAAAAGAATTATTTTTTAAAAGTATAGCACCTAAAAAAGATGTGTTTTTGAATAAATAGGTGCCTGCTGACACAGGCATCGGGGGAGATTAGGTCTTAGGGATAGACACGAGCACAGTGGAATTATACCAGCCATAAGATGAAAATGCAAAACTCCCAACACAAATTTAGAAAATGAAACAACATCCTAGCTTCAGAGTTGGAAGGCAACAAAATGTTCTAAATTAACCAAGTGGCAGAATGACAATGAGACTTTTCCAGCACCTGGCATTGGTTTTGCCCAGGATTTTCCAGCAAAGGTAAGAATACTTTGGAGGTATTTAATCTGGCAACTTCTCTTCATTTCAACATATGAACACAGGTTTATTTTGGCTCACATGGAGAAAAGGGATGAAGATTTTATAAAAGTAAGGAAAAGGTCATTGGATTCAGAAGCAGGTCTAGAAAGGGGAGGTCCTGGGTTCAAATCTGAACTCAGACACTTCCTTGCTGTGTGACACCAAGTGTGTACTTAAAGAAGTCACTTGATTTCCACAGCCTAGTCCTTACTGCTCTTCTGCCTTGGAACCAATATATAATATGGATTCTAAGATGGAAGGTAAGAGTTTAAAAAAAGAAAAAAAGATCAGGAGACAGCCAGGTAGCACAGTGGATAGAGTGCCAGACCCAGGGTCTGGGAGGACCTGGGTTCAAACCGGCTTCAGACACTTCCTAGCTGTGTGACCCTGAATAAGTCACTTAATCCCAATTGTCCAGCCCTTACTGCTCGTCCGACTTAGAATTGATACAGAAGGTAAGGGTTTTAAAAAGAAGGAAAGTAAAGATCAGGAGAGTAGCAAATATTCAACAGGACAGCTAGAATGGGGAAAGATATTTCAGTAGCAACATTTCACAGGGCATCTGTACCCACAAGAGTCTAGATCATGCCCCAGAATACCCACTGAAGAAATAACATAAAGAAACCACAAGCACATTATACTGATACGCTTTTGCTTTATTCTTTTAAAAATACCATATTTTTTAAAGAAAAAATCATGCTTTTTGTTTGTTCCTTTACAAAAATCAACCTCAACCAGCAAAAGAAAGCTTCTGGTTAGCAACCTGCAGGTGTTTCTGCCTTTCTTTGACTGTTGCATGGCTTCTCGCTGCCAAAAAATAAAATAACGAGCAGATTGCATGATTATATGGCACATCGACCTGGTTATCGCTATGGGTCTAATTGGAAACCCAAAAAGAAATTTTAACTTCAACCTACAATTAATGGATTTTTCCCATGAGAGTAAGAAATTAATAACACTGTTACCACGGAGAAAATTCACTAATCCACTGAGATACCAGCAGCAACCTGGGGAGAACTGTGATGATATGCAGTTGGACTTTTTTATTTGGCTCCATCCTTCCCATTACGGAGGGTAAATTGAAATTTTTGAGAAACATATTAGAAAGTAAATATGGAGTCTCAGTGGCTAGAAGCTTATCAACACCTCCTGTCTCCTAAGAATGCTTTCCCTGGACAGCAAAAGAAACAAATGCCTGTTTCCACTACAGAGACACACTTTTGTCATTCTCCTAGCATCTCTGAACCAAAAAGCAGGGAGCTCAACCTATGCTTCCCACAACGTCGTCCCCGAGGATCTGGATGACAACGGGTGAAAAAAAAATCAGTCAAAACCAGAAATGCTTTGAAATATGTGGATGTAGGTATGGCGTTACATAGTTAGGACATTTGGATGATTCCTTCCTTTTTCTTTCGGTTTTCGTGCTGGGTGTCTTATGTAAAAAAGTCCTGAATTCTCCCATGCTTCTTTTTGCCTGCTATTTCAGCTAATTCTCAAATCCAGCTGCAGTCTGCAAATCATTCTTGCTGTGGCTAACCTCCCTAGGGAGCCTATCACAATCTGTCATGGGGACATCGTTATTAGCACTTGGGATTCATCACCCAGAAAGTGACTAAAATAACTCCCTTACTACCAAAAGCTCATCCTAGGAAACTGCCTGGTTCAGGTTACCAAATTACTTAACTGATTCTTCTTCTTTATTTCTCTTCTAAAACTCCATTAGGTATAAACAACTTGGTAAATCAAGTCCAAAGAACTAGTTGATTCTGCTCTAAATGCCTTTTCTCAAATGTAAAATGAAAAGGTTAGACTAGATGACTTCTGAGGTCCTTTTAGATTCTAAATGCTATGATCCTATAATCTGTCTCCCATAGAAACCAGCACCAAGTAAAAGGAGTTGTTAAATAAAAGTCTTATTAATGAAAAGGGAAAATGATGGGCATTTTCGTTTAGGGGCAGAGTGAGAAACTAAGTCAATGAGGTAGGGAAGGTGCCCGTCCTGTAGAGAAAGCCATGGTACCAATGACATTAGCATCATTTGGTAAAGCAGAAACCATTAATTCCAGATAGGGAGAGATGTTAGGATGGTCAAATAGCCTCTCTGGGCTTTAGCTTTCTCATTTGTAAAACAAAAAATGCAGCTGTTGGACCTCTAAGGTCATGAGATGATAGCATGATCCATTTAGAACTGGAAGGGAGTGTAAAGGTCCTCTTAGTCTAACCCTCTTGTTTAACTGATTAAGAGCCAAGGCTCAGAGATCATGGTGGGATCAGAGCTCCTGGGTTGAATGGGATCCCTGAAGCAATATGTCTAACCTCTTTGTTTTATAGATGAAGAAAATGAAGACCAGGAGTTAACTTGCCTATGGTCAAGAAGAGGGTATCTAAGGCAGGATTTGAACCTGGACTCTTTCCCTATAAACCTAGCACTCTTTCACTCTTTTCCTTGTTCTATATTGTGTCTTCAAAGGTCCCTTCCCAGCTTTAAATGTATGAATTTATTAAACAAGATGGAGACACGTATAGATTTGTGTGTGCGTGTGCATGCGTGCGTGTGTGTTTATGTGTGTGAATGCTAGAAAGTCAAAATAGGGTTTTATGGGTGGCCTGGGAGAGAAAGGAAAAATCCTGAAGGCAGTAAACACAGACTTGAAGTAAGGGCGATGGAAAAAGAAGGATCCATCATATTTCATTCCACTAAATGATATGGAAAAGGCAAGAGACAACTCTTATACATCAATGTACATGAGCAGAACCATAGGGCGATGGGCAAGATGGCGACTCTATTCCTTAGAGTCTATGAGGAGGCAGAATAGAATATTCCACCTCAAGAGAGAAGTTACAATCAGGAGATGTCCAAGCAAGTGGGTGAGTTATTTGGGGGATGGGAAGGCTGGGGCAACCCTAAGCAAAGGATGTGATCTGGAATGATTGTTCAGACATTGTTGAAATGAAGGGAAAAAAAAAAAAGTTGGGGAACGTTTCCATTACTCTTTGAGTTACAATCAGGATATTCTAACTCACAGGTCTCAGTGTTCTTTACAATCCCATACTACCTCCCTCTAAGCCACCAATTTTGAATTTTCTTAATTCCACGATTACTATATTATTACCGTTATTCCTATTACTACTGTTAAATAGATAGGTAGTAGTCAAACTTTGAAGCATGAATAGTTAAGTGTAAGATTAAAAATTAATATCCAATGCTTTTAATTTTTATATATTTCTGTTTTTATATTTATATTTTTATAGTTTGTTATTTTTATAAAGTATATTATATTTTTATAAAGTTTATTAATAATAACTTGAAGCAAAAGGAAGTAGCAACTTCAGTAAAGAAAAAGAAACTTCCCTGACTACCCAAGGGGGAGAAGAGAGCGAGAGGGTGGGCTTAAAGGAAACTTACAAACAACACGTGAAAACGCAACATGGATGAAGGGAAGAGGTTTCTGGGTAATGTAGTTTAGGGGTACAAAATTTCTAATCACACATAAGCAAATGAATGTCAATATATAAGATGCCAAATTTCCAGTCTTTCCCTCGAAGCGCCCATTGGGATTCTTTCTTGGTCTATTCATTCCTACTCACTAGACCTGTTACATGGTTTTGGGCATTGTATGTTTGGTGGTTCTGGCTCTGCCCTTTTCACTTTCCAGCAATTCATAAAGCTCTTTCCAGATTTTTTTTGTATTCCTCACTTGTCCATTTTAATTGCATTAAGGCATTCCATTCATTCCATTAACTGACTACAATTTATTCAATCACTCCTCTATTGTTGGACAGTTAGGTCATTTCCTAGCTTTTTCTTTTAGATGCCAGTACATACCTAGTTACTTTTCACAAGGAAAAGACCAACAGATCTGAATGCCAGCAGATGAATCATGTAAATTTTGGCCGTGAAGATAAGTAAAAGGCATGATTCTTGGAAACAATCAACAGTGACCAATAGATCAAAAATCTCATGCTTGTAGGACACAGAGAGCAAAAATAAACCTGCTGTAAATGAGGCTACAATCCAAAACTAATTGAGTTTAAATCTAATGAACTTAGACTTAGCAGGGCTTAGAGGACAGTGTGTTGGGCTGTAAGTCAGGAAGGTCTGCTCTTAAATCTCACCTCTAGTTCTATGACCTTAATCAAGTCATAGGACAGCTAGCTGGCATAGTATAGATAGAATGGTGTCTGGAGTCAGAAGACTCTTCTGGCCTCAGACACTTACTGGTTGTATTATCCTGGACAAGTCATTTAACCTTGCTTCTCTCAATTTCCTCATCTGTCAAATGATCTGGAAAAGGAAATGGCAAACCACTCCAGTATCTCTGCCAAGAAAATCCCAAATGGGGGACAGCTGGGTAGCTCAGTGGATTGAGAGCCAGGCCTACATACGGGAGGTCCTAGGTTCAAATCTGGCCTCAGACACTTCCCAGCTGAGTGACCCTGGGCAAGTCACTTGACCCCCATTGCCTACCCTTAGCACTCTTCTGCCTTGAAGCCAATACACAGTATTGACTCCAAGATGGAAGGTAAGGGTTTTAAAAAGAAAAAAAGAAAATCTCAAATGGGGTCACAAAGAGTCAGACACAACTGAAAGGACTGAATTACAACAAGAAATTAAGTCACTGGATCACAGGCCTAGAACTGAAGAGCGACAGAGAGTCCATCTAGTCAAATCTCTCCATTTTACAGATGAGAAAACTGAGGCCCAGAGTAATGAAATGACTTAAGTTGCAGGGTTGAGTTTCAAATTCAGGTCTTTCTACACCAAGTTCAGCCCTCTTTCCACTGCCACACAATCAGCCTGTGCATCTTTCAAACAACTATGTAGGACTTATTAGATAAGTTATAGAAGGTGGGGATCTGCCCCATCTGCACACTAGGAGTTCTCTATGAACCCTGGGCTAAAAGAGATGTGAGCTGGGAAGAGAAACCCAATTTGAAAAAAAATTAATAAGCTGAACTGAAATGCATTTTTTAAAACAAGATGTAATTTTTGTACTTGAGTACTTAACAATAATGTGAATACACTACTACTAAAGTGTTTCTAATTAGAGTTATTTTTAGAAGAGACTTCTTTTAAGAAAAAAGATAAAGCCTGTTAAACAGGGAATATGATTCAAGGTAAAGAGAATGCGCGCAAGGGCCAAAGGGCTCCTGATTCTAGACCTTTTTCTCAACTCAGTTATAGAACCCCAAGGAAATCAGCCACCTTCCCAGGGTCTCAGTTTCCCCATGTGTAAAAAATGGAGCAGGGGGAAGAATATACATGACTGGTAAGGTTCCTCAATAGTACTATGGGTTAAGCACTGTACTACTGTAATTACATTATGTGCATTTGTCTTACTGATATGGTAAATTCTTTAAAAATTATTAATCTACTTCAGTGGTTCCCAAACTTTTTTGGCCTACTGCCCCCTTTCCAGAAAAAATATTACTTACCCCCTGGAAATTAATTTTTTTTACATTTTAATAGCAATTAATAGGAAAGATAAATGCACCTGTGGCCATCACCGCCATCCTGGATCACTGCAGCACCCACCAGGGGGCGGTGGTGCCCACTTTGGAAATCACTGATCTAATTCATAAGAAATGTGTCTAGGTATGTGTATAGGATAGGAGGGGAGGAAGAGGGAGATAGAGATGGAGATGAAGAGAGAGAGAGAGAGAGAGAGAGAGAGAGAGAGAGAGAGAGAGAGAGAGAGAG
>NW_025372521.1:0-2710 GCF_016433145.1 Gracilinanus agilis
CCTCCCTCCCTCCCTCCCTCCCTTCCTCCCTCTGTTCCTTCCTTCCTTCCTTCCTCTTCCATTTCTTTCTCTTCTTTTTTTTTGGTAGGAAAAAGTACCAGGGAGGAAGGCAAGGCTAGAGGAGAGTAAAAGAGATTTCTGTCTAGGGCCCATCTTGTTAGAGCCAAAGAAAGGATATTTGTGATAATTGAAGGGAAGAGACATAAATAGGCAACTGTATTTGAATTTTATATTTCCATATCTGGCCTATATGGCATCCATACTGTATACAAAACATATGTCATGAAACGTTTGTATTACTTGCATTATTCATTTTTTTTTACTGCTTTGCTCCAACATGCAAAAGGCAAGAAGAGATGTAAAGAAAAAATATTGCACCTTCCTATGATATGAAGGGAGAAAATCTCTTCCATTAGCTTCCATTGAAAACCAGGCAGCTCCCAACTGGAATGACTGCTTTTCATCTCAGGAATTGCCTTTAATGTAGTTGTTTTCAGTGATTTCACTTTACTCAGAGAAATGATTATGGCCCAGGATCGCAAGCTCTCTTTGACAAGCACAAACCCCTTCCCTGCAGGGGAACAGGCTCTTCCATGCATCAGGCATTGTTTATCTAAAAACAGTGCTTTATTATTGTCGCTCAATTAGCCTAGAAAGCGGACACAAATGAGTTTCAACAGCAACATCCTTACACTGCCTATCACTTATAAAATGCCAAAGTCTGCACTAATAGTTTGCTAATAAAATAAAAATGCACAGAGGCTGCCCCGTGATTACTCAGATAGTCAGCAAATTTCCTCTACTGTTGCTTTTTAAATCTCTTCTTAATCTAATTACCTAAAATATTTTTTATTGCAGTTTAAACACAATAACAAAGAAATAGCAGCCCTCTTAATCAAAAAACCTATTTTGATTTTATGTATTTATGAGCAAACAATTAATACTCTCTGGAAACAAACTTAAAAATGGGGCTGTTTCTCTAAATGCAAATTGACTTCCCATTCTCCTCAAGGTCAAACATTAGCCCACAGTGGCTTTTTTCTCCTTCAATCATTTATTTGTTTGCTTTCTACATTAAAATTTCCAGGTAATTCCCTCATTTAAATTTTTCAAATTGTACAATTTTCATTTCACAGCCACCCCTAAAATCCCACCCTAAACGTCTCTGAAACTGGTCTCTCCCTCTTTGGGTTACTGTAGGGGAGTGGGGGAAAGGCTATTATATTCAAAAGTTTCATCTTTTTTTTTAAACCTTTACCTTCCATCTTAGAATTAACATATTAGTTCTAAGGCAGAAGAGCTGGAAGGGATAGGCATTGGGGGGGAGGGGTCAAGTGACTTGTCCAGGGTCACACAGCTAGGCAGTGTCTGAGGCCAGATTTGAAACCAAGCCCTCCTATCTCTAGGCCTGGCTCTCAATCCTCTTACTCAACCACCTCACTCCCCAGGCAGGTTTCATCTGTTTTGTAAATTCATACTTATCACACTCAGGTTCCTATTTGAATTTTCTGTAATAGAAAATCTATGAATGGAGGCAAAACAAGATAATAATGCATTTCCTACCTCTTCCTTTGTCATTTTTCAGATTTGATTCAATTAATAAATGTTTATTAAGTCCCCACTATGTGACAAACATTGTGCTAGGTACTGAGGGTATAACAACAACAACAACAAATCCAGCAAATAATCCTTGCCCTCAAGGAGATAAAATTAAATTGGATTAACCCAAAAATCATGGTCATCTTTAAGGCTTCAAAAATAACAAAAATAACATGCTATCTTCTGCAATAGATTGTTGGTCTTTAATTAGTAGACAGTACCTTAGAGAGCCTAAAACCTCCATTTTATAGATTAAAAAAAATGAGACCCAAGGGATTAGGAATCTCTGGTGATTAACACTGGTGAAAGTGTTAAAACTTGAACTCGGATCTTATTTTAGACCCCACCCGCCTTTAATTTATGTTCCTGTCTACATTCTCTGAGATTAATGGGCCTGAACATACAACAATCTTTTTAATTATAGCTATATCAATGGGACAATTCCCCTCTGTGGCAGTCCACACATATATAGCCTTCAGGGTAGCAGACATTCCATCTCCTGAGTCTCATTTCATGTTTGGTCTGGATATCTTCCAACTCAAAATTCAAAGAAAGTCTCAAAATCATGCCGCCCCCTACGTTCCCTTGCCAAGTTCCCCCTGGTTTTAACTGTAGACTGAGAACCAACATTACCTCACCTCTCAAGATCCCATCTCTGGGCAGGATCAGTCTAGCCCCCTTTCTTTTTGTTCTCTTCTTGGCAAGGCTGGGGTGGGAGAGAAGGTGTATGAAACGACTTCAATTTTGTGGAAAGAACCCCTCTTTTTCACAGGCAGAGATTTATCTGGAGCCCCATTACCCAAATCCTCACACATTCCCAACAAGAGAAAGCAATATGCGCTAGTAGAGGTATTAGATGTACTTAAATTGAAGCATTATAGGTTCTATTGCCTTGCTTTAACTGTCTGAATTTCTGTTGTCTAAACTGCAAAAGAGAAACAGCAGAGGGTGGAGTGGAAGGTGATGTTTCTCTAAGAGTCAAAAGGCCTGAGTTCTAGTCTTGGCTTGCCACTATTTAATGTCATCATTGAGATACATCGGTCAGAGATTTAGAACTGAAAGAGACCTCAGCATTCAACTTCTAGATTTTGCCAAGGTGTAAAAACTATTA
>NW_025372522.1:0-3235 GCF_016433145.1 Gracilinanus agilis
TATATATACATATATATATATATATACTTAAACCAATCTTCATTATGGAATGAAATTTTATATTCATTTATTTCTATAGAACTTCAAGTGTCACCTATCATCCTTCCAAATAACTTGAAAGGAGAAGCTAGTTTAATGAAAGGGATTTGAAATTTAATATCGATGGGTTCTACCTTTAGGGTGGTTCAAGAACAGTGCCTGGCACATAGTAGGCACTTAATAAAATACTTTTTGATAATGGCTAAAACTTACAATTTGAAGAATTATGAAGTACATCACATGTATTGTCTCCCTTAATAACTAAGTTTGATAATAATGAACAGTTATGTAATGCTCTTGTGATGTGCAACTACATACAGGATATAAATTATCTTATTTGATCCTTGTGATAATTCCTAAGTGCTACAGCTATTACATTTGAAGTAAATGAGGTAGAGAAGAGGTAAGTGACTTTTCCTGAAGTTGTAAATGATTGTATTTGAACCCAAGACCTCTGGGTTCAGAAAGGTGGTGTTAGTAGATAAAGAACTCTATTTGGAATCAGGAAGATATGGGATCAACCTTATTTCTGAGATTTTTTTAAAGGATCAAAGGCTTTTAATTCCAAGAAGATATGTGTAGAATGCTAAGGATCAGGAATTAATATCCTGAGAAAAAGTTCTTTCAAGTTAGTCTATTTAACTCCATTTACTCATTTCTGAAATGTAAATCAAGATGGAATTCTGATCCATTATTTGGGAAATGAGGCCTTGGTATTAGAACTCTTTATCTCCTCTTTTACATTGGAAATAGTCACAAATAATATGGATTGATATCTAAAGGCAATCCAATATCACAAATTTTTCCTATGGGAATGGTTCTAGAAACAATAGCCATTTGACATTCTTTAAGAATAACCCCACATTTCCAGGTCTAGAGAAAGAAAGACAAAGGACACCACTAGGACAGACAGGGAATATGTGGTATAAGGCACTTAATTTTTACATTGCAATTCTGGTAAGTTCCATGAACCAGATTTAGAAATATTACAGCATTCATTTGCCAGAGTTTCCCAACACTAGCAGAAAAACGGACAAACTGAGACTCCCCGCCCCCTAATATTTTATAAAAATTTAAAGAGGGAATCCCTGGTATATTGGCCTGGGAATCAAAAATGTCACTGTTTGCTCTGACTTTTATTACTCATGTGATTTGGAGTAAACTCATGCACCTCCCTTTGCCTCTTTGCCCTTTTCTAGAAAATGAGAGGATCAAATCATGTGAACGCCAAGGTCTCTCCCCTAGCCTTAAAATTCTGTGTCCCTTTTACTAGACTGAAAAAGGAAGTGATTCATTTACCAGAGACATAATGCTCAAAGTGAATATTCAACAGGACACTGACTCTACCTGTTCTTGAAGTCCCTTCTCTGAGCCCACCAATGAAAGGCCAGAGAAATGGAAGAAGAATCTTGTAAATTAAGGCTTCAGCCAATGACAACCACGTTTAGACCTTTGTATTTGGTAAATGGCTCCATATTAGTCTGAAAAGATTAATATGTAACTCCTTTGTATCCAGAAAATAGACAATGAGAAAGCTCAAAAACTAGGATTCCTTTGTCTTCCACCTCTTTCCTCATTATTCTTTTTTTCTTTCTCTCTCCTCCCACTTTCTTCTTCCTTCTTCTGTGATACTCTCTGAGGAGATAAATGAGAAGTTAAAAACATTTGTAGTTATTTGTTACTTCTTTTGAAGAGAAAGGGAGAAGAGGCACCATTTCAGGGTTTGATAAACAAGATTATTCTTATTCACCTTCATTTCACCTGTCTCCTATATATAAAATACTTGACAGCAATTAGCAATATTCATAATTGTGGCCCTCTGAGAGGCTGTGTGATATTGTAGCTAGGACAACTGAGTTTGAAGCTGGAAAAATCTGACCTTAATTCCTGCCTCTGGCATGAATTCTAGCTTCATGACTCTGGGTAAGGTCCCTTGACTTCTCATTGCTTTAGGCCAGTGAGTCCCAAAGTGGGCGCTGCTGCCCCCTGGTGGGTGCTGTAGCGATCCAGGAGAGTGGTGATGCCCACGGGTGCATTTATCTTTACTATTAATTGCTACTAAAATTAAAATAAATTAATTTCCAGGGGGCTAAGTAATAAATATTTTTTTTTCTGGAAAGGGGGCGGTGGGCCAAAAAAGTTTGGGAACCACTGCTTTAGGCAACTCTCTAAGATTATAAATTGAGAAGTAGCCAATCAGCAAGGGTAGAGAGTCCCTCCCCTGGAGTTTCCAGCATGGATGGAATCAGATATCTGGTCAAAATATCAAGATGGAATCAAGATATCTGGCATGAAAGCACTGGAGAGCCTTTGAAATGCCTTATTAGTCACCCAAGAAAAATGTAATTTTCATGGAAGGTAAAATAAGACTTTTAGTCAAAGACAAACCTGAGTTCAAATTATGCCTCTGACATCTACTTTTATGGTCAGGATATTTAACATCAGTGACTCTCAAGCAATCCTTTTAGAACAATTTCTCAAGTTTTAGTATGATAGAGGAAGCCTAAACAGAGATCCTTAATATCTCTTGGCCTCAGATTCATCATGTGCAAAGTGTCGACAATGATACTTGTAGTACTTGCCTCTCAGCAGTGCTATTGGCTCAAATGAGTTAATATATGTAAAGTATTTTGAAAACCTTTTATTCACACATCCATGAACATAGGATGGTGGAAGGAGTGCTTCATCTGAAATCTAAGTGCCTCAGTTTGAATCCTACCTGTCATTGCCTCTGTGACACTTGGCAAATAAACTAATCTCTTTGGGGCTCTGTTCTATTTTAACATTATAACAAAGTATAACATAAGAAATCTAGAAAACAGAATAGAGGGCAGAACAGGGCAGGAGAAAAAGCAAGAAGAGAGAAGGAAAAGAGCAGAGAAAAATACGCAGGGAGGAAAAGAGATGAGAGAGCAGAGAAAGAGTGAAGCAAGAGGTGTGTCGCTAATTTTAGAGGGTCGTCCTTGAAGTCAAAAATCTTGGATTCAGTTCCTGGATCTAATACATCCTAGCAGTGTGATCTTGGGTAAATCATTTTCTAGAGCAAATCAGAGGAATAGCATTACTCCTCCCACCCAAAAAAGGAAGTGTATAAGTGTATGTATGTGTGTATGTATTCCTGTCTCATTCTCTCTATTCCTCCCTCCCTCCCTTCCTCTCTCTCTCTCTCTCTCTCTCTCTCTCTCTCTCTCTCTCT
>NW_025372523.1:0-3442 GCF_016433145.1 Gracilinanus agilis
GAGAGAGAGAGAGAGAGAGAGAGATTGATTGAGATTGACGGTTGGAAGGCAAAGAGTCCAATGAGGGGCTGTTAGGATAGTTCAGGAGGGGTGATGATGGCCCAGTCTATTTTTTTTTAGAGATATTTTATTTTATTAATTACATGTAATAACACTTTACCATATAAGTTTTCTGAAGTTTTATGTTCCAAACTGTCTCCCTCCCTCCCTTCCTTCCCTCTTCCCAGAGCTAGTAAGCTATTTAATTACACATGTATGATCATGCAAAACCTGTTTCCATATTGTTCATTGTTATAAGAGAATACTCATATAAAACTAAAAACTCAAATAAACTAAAGTGAAAAATCACATGCTTTGATCTGCATCCAACTCCCACAATTCTTCTCTGGAGGTGGACAGCATTCTTTGCCATAAATCCCTCAGAATTGTCTTGGGTTATTATATTGCTGAGAGTAGCTAAGTCTTTCCCAATTGATCATCCCATAATAATGCTGTTGCTGTGTACAATATTCTCCTGGTTCTGCTTATTTCACTCTGCATCAGTTCACATAGGTCTTTTCAGCTTTTTTTTTTAATTAAAATTTTTTTTATTTTAAAATATTTTTCCATGTTTCTATGATTCATTTTCTCCCCATCCCCAGAGCTGACAAGCAATTCCACTGGGTTGTACAAATGTTGTCACTTGATATTTATTTCCATATTATTCATTTTTGCTATAGAGCGACCTTTTAAAGCCTAAACCCCAAATCACATACCCACAAATACATGTGATAAGTGATGTCCTATGTTCTGCTCTTGCATTTCTACTCTCATAGTTCTTTCTCCCAATGTGAATAGCATTCTTTACCATAAGTCCTTTAGGAGTGTCCTGGCTTGTTGCATTGCTACTAGTAGCAAAATCCATTATCTTGGATTGTTCCTGTGTACAGTGTTCTCCTGGTTCTGCTCATTTCACTCTACATCAATTCATTAAGGTTCTCCCAGTTCATATAGCATTCCTCCAGATTGTCAATCCTTACAGCCCAATAGTATTCTATCACTATCATATATCACAATTTGTTCAGCCATTCCCCAATTGAGGGACATCCCTTATTTTCCAGTTTTTTGCCACCACAAAGAGCATGGCTATGAATATTTTTGCACAAGTATTTTTCTCTATGATCTCTTTGGGGTATGGCTGGATCAAAGGGTAGGCATTTTTTTAAAGTCCTTTGTGCGTAATTCCATATTGCCTTCCAGAATGGCTGGATTAATTCACAACTCCACCAGCAATGCATTAGTGTCCCAATTTTGCCACATCCCTTCCAACATTTATTATGGTACCTTAGTATTGTTTTGACTTGCATTTCTCTGATTATGAGAAATTTAGAACACTTTTTCATGTTTTGATTTCTTTATCTGAAAACTGCCTATTCATGTCCCTTGGCCACTTGTCAATTGGGGAATAGCTTGATTTTTTTATACAATTGATTTAGTTCCTTATAAATTTGAGAAATGAGACCTTTGTCAGAGGTTTTGGTTATAAAATGTCCCCCCAATTTGTTGCTTCCCTTCTAGTTTTGGTTGCATTGGTTTTGTTTGTACAGAAACTTTTTAATTTAATATAATCAAAATTGTTCATTTTACATTTTGTAGTGTTCTCTGTCTCCTATTTGGTTTTAAATTTCTTCCTTTCCCGTAGATCTGGCAGGTATACTATTTTTGGTTCACCTAATTTGTTTATGATTTCCCTCTTTATATTTAAGTCATTTACCCACTCTGAGTTAGTGAAGATGTTGATCTAAACCTAATTTTTCCCATAATATTTTCCAATTCTCCCAGCAGTTTTTTTCAAATAATGGGTCCTTGTCCCAAAAACTGGGATCTTTGGGTTTATCGAATGCTGAGGTCATTTATCCCAAGTCTATTCCATTGATCTACCCTTCTATCTCTAAGCCAGTACCATATAGTTTTGATGATCACTGCTTTATAGTATAGTTTGAGATCTGATAATACTAGGTCTCCCTCCTTCACATTTTTTCATTAGTTCCCTTGATATTCTTGCTCTTTTGTTCTTCCAGATGAACTTTGTAATAATTTTTTCTAATTCTATAAAAAATTGTTTTAGTAGTTTGATAGGTATAGCACTGAATAAGTAAATTAATTTAGGTAGGATTATCATTTTTATTATGTTAGCTCGTCCTACCCATGAGCAATTAATGTTTTTCCAATTGTTTAGATATAGTTTTATTTGTGTGAAGAATATTTTGTAGTTATGTTCATATAATTCCTTAATTTGTCTTGGCAAGTAGATTCCCAGGTATTTTGTCTTGTCTAGAGTGATTTTAAATGGAGTTTCTCTTTCTAACTCTTATTGCTGGATTTTGTTAGAAACTGATAGATATGAATGCTGATGATTTACGTGAGTTCATTTTGCACCCTGCAACTTCGCTAAAATTATTATTTTTAGTTGATTTTCTCAGATCCTCTAGGTATACCATCATGTCATCTGTAAAAAGTGATAGTTTAGTTTCCTCATTGCCTACTTTGTTCTCTTCTATTCCTTTTTCATCTCTAATAGCTTCAGCTAGCATTTCTAGTACAATATTAAATAATAGTGGTGATAATGGGCATTCACTACTGATCTTATTGGGAAGGTATCTAACTTATCCCCATTGCAGATGATACTTGCTGATAGTTTTAAATAAATACTGCTTATTATTTTGAGGAAAGGGCCTTTTATTCCTATATTTTCTAGTGTTTCCTATAGGAATGGGTGTTGTGTTTTGTCAAAGATTTTTTCTGCATCTATTTTTCAGCTCTTCTGAAATCATCCTGTTCATCATTCTTAACTGCACAATAGTATTTCATCACCATCATATACCACAATTTGTTCAGCCATTCCTCAATTGATGGATAACCCTTTAATTTCCAATTCTTTGCCATCACAAAAAGAACAGCTATAAATATTTTTGTACAAGTAGGTCTCCCCCCACCCCTTTTTTATCTCTTTGGAATACAGACCTAGTAGTTGTATTACTAGATCAAAGGGTATGCATTGGTTTATAGCTCTTTGGGCATAGTTCCAAATTGTGATGGCCCAGCCTAAAGGGATACCTTTTATGAGGGAAGAAGAGGGGATGGAAATGAGAAATATTATAAAGGGAGAATTTGGCAACTGGTTGAATGTGAGGACTTAGGGAGAGCTAGGAGTATAAGATGATTCATAGGTTGCAAACTTGGGTGGCTGGAGGGATAGAAGTGCCTTTGATAGAAACAAGGAATTTAAGAAGGGGAATGGGAGGTCCTGAGTTCAAATCAGGCTTCAAACACTTCCCATCCACGTGACTCTGGGCAAGTCATGTAACCCCCATTGTGTTGCCCTTACTGCTCTTCTACCTTGGAATCAATACCTAGTTTTGATTTTAAGATGAAAGTTAAGGAAGGAGGAGGAGGAGAAGAG
>NW_025372524.1:0-4854 GCF_016433145.1 Gracilinanus agilis
CTTCTTCTTCTTCCTTCTTTCTTCTTTCTTCTTTCTTCTTTCTCCTCCTTATTTTCCTCTTCCTCCTTCTCCTCTGACTTGTTTTAATGTCTTTGAATTACCTTAACCTAGCAATGGAATTTCTTTTCTCGGTAAAAGGTTATAGATATTTAATCACTTTTTTTAGTTTAATTCCAAATTGTTTTCCAGAATGGTTGGGCCACTTAATAGCTCCACAAACAATTCCTTAGTCATTTTTTCATAGCCTTTTAGTATGAACTATTCCTACTTTTTAAACCAATTTTCTGAATGTGAAGCAAAACTTCCAGATTTATATTTCTCCTATTGTTAATGATTTAGGCAATCTTTGTGATAGTTAATATTTTGCAATTATATTTTAAAGCATTATTTGTTGATATCCTTTTACTGTTTAACTGTTTGGGGCTTTAGGATCATAGTACCTTCTACTTAGAAGTAGAAAGGACCCTAGAGGTTACTGAGTGCAATGCCCTCATTTTACAGATGAGGAAAAGAAGGTTCAGTTATGTGACTCACTAAGGGATATGTAGATGAATTATCTAAGACTGGATTCAAATCAAGAACTTCCTGACTCTAATGCTAGGATTCTATTAACTATACCACACTTCCTGGTATTATATATTTTTCTTAGTCCTCAATATATAAGAAGCAGGTAGATAGACAGGTGGTTTAGAAGCCAGGAAGATTGGAGTTCAAATCCTCTTACATAGTGGCTGTGTGACCTATGCAAGTTAGAAAACCTCTCAGTAATTTAGACAATTCTCTGAGACTCTAATGTATTGCAAAGTGGTTAACCTGCAATTGCAGAGCATGTTTCCTCACCCTGGAGTTCCCTTTACTAATAAAATCACAGGTCCATTCCTTAGGCTGATGGATTGATCCATCTATTTATCATTCAGACATTTATATGGGATGCTGCCACCTTTTCTTCCAAGAGAACCACAAAATTTGTGGATTTCTTAGATAATAGCGTGAAATCAATGACTTTAATTGAAATACATAAAGCCTGATTGAGCCATTAAATCTCTGCTTGAGATTTCCTAAACAGATACCAATGGACACATTTCTTGTTGACAGATGGCTGCTTTGGCTGCCCTTACTCTGTTCCTTGAAGGTAGGATGGATGGTTCTCCTTTTTATACCTCCTTTGGACCAACTCAACTTGAAGAGGGCTGCTTTCTTCTTTATCCATTTGACTTATTATTTTAGATATGTGAGACTGAAGTGAAAGGGGAAAACCTCCTAATTTGCAGTCTTTTTTTCTGTCTCTAATTCTGTTAAATGACTAATGGTTTTTAAAAGCTCTTAGAGACCAGACTGGCTGTAGGAGAAATTATATGTGGAAATATCAGTCTACTCTCAAAAACAACACTACCTTTGACTTACAGAGGATGATCATTTTAATCATATGTTCAGTTTGGAGATTTTTCCATTGGGTAAGCCTTAACTTATTATTTATTTCTCAAATATTTTGATGTCAACGAAGTCTCTAAGCATGGAAAATTACATTCTCACTTCATTCTGTTTGTTTAAGGCAAATATATTTCATGCTTCTTAAACAATTATACCTAACTCATGAAATATTATTTAATTGGCTCGATATCCCAAGAAACCACTTGAAAGAAATCTGTAAAGACTTGGCTTTTATAACCAGAAAATCATGTTTTGTCTTGAGAAAGACTTCAAGTTTCAAAGACTATAGTGGGTTCAATTCATACCCCTTTCCTAAGTGGCTTTGTGTAATATCTATAATAACTGTCATTTAGGTAACACTTTAGGGTTGAAAGAATGCTTTACATATATAACTGTATTTGGTCTTCATAAGAATAACTTGGGGTATCCATTATAGTTATCCATGTTTTGAAGATGAGGAAACCAAAGCCAGGGGAATTTAAGAAACTTGCCAAGGATTAATTAGATAAACAAATAGATAATAAATAAAATAAATAATAATAGATAAAAGGGTTGTACATCTTCATTCATGTAAACATGCTTACGAAATTGAAAGTAATTAAGATCTAATATACTGATATCAATTTATTTATATAACCAAATTATTGTTTTATAAACTTATTAATAATCAACAATTTTTGTTTTGATTAAAATTAGTTTTTTGAAAGTTAAAAAAAAACCAGCAAGGATTTATTGAGCACCTACTTTGTGTTAAACACTTTTGTGGGTATTGAGAACCAAATCGCAAAATGAGATCACCCCCAATTTTAAGGATCTCCCATTCTAATAGTGAGAGGAAATACTTATAGCTTGGGAGAGTGGGGACATTGGAAGGAAATTTTGGTCGAAGCAAGCACATGACTCATGAGTTGAGTCAGATGGCAGCAGAATGTCTTCCCTTTCAAGTTGCAATGGGAATATTGATTTGTTTATTGTTTCTAGTATGACTAAGAAGTGAATAGATCTGGCTCATACCATAAAGGATATCAAGTCCAACTCCTTCATCTTTCCTTAGCCCAAAAGATGAGGAAACTGAGTCACAGAGAGGTTAGATGATTGTCACGGCTTACAAGCTGGAAAGTGTTTGAGGTGAAATTTGAACCCAGTATCCACCCTATGACAGTGCCCAATGAACTATGAAGCCTGGATCAGACCTGGATGATAAGATGTAGTATTTGGGGAAGTCTTTACCGGTTCATCCACCTGTCAGAGCATCTTAGTCCTGAGACAGAATCGCAAAGATATGTGAGTTCCACACAGCTCACAAATATCTAGAGTGAGATTCAAATAGAGGTTTTCATGAGTAAATTCATGACAGTCTTACCAGCTGAATTTTGAAAAAAAATTGTTCTACATTTTCTCCAATATCTTGCACTATACTATGTACCCAATAAAATGTGTTTTTAAAAATTATTGAGCACTTAAGTACAAGGTCCAGTTGTAGGTGCTAGTGATACAAATGATAGAGATTGGTCCTATCTCCTCGCTGCCCCTAAACAGTGTCCTCTAACAATGCCCATCAGCACCTTCTCCAGAAACCACTGTTTAGGGGCAGCGAGGAGATTCAATTGATGGAGAGCCAGGTCTTGAGATGGGTCATCCTTCATTCAGTTTCCTAACTGTATGATCCTGGACAAGTCAATTAAGCTAAATTGCCAAGTTTTACCACATTTTTGCCTTGGCACTGATATTTATGATCAATTCTAAGACAGAAGGTAAGATTTTTTAAAAGAAAATAATGAGACTAATTTTCATATCTGAAAATCACTCTCATTATTCTCTGGCAGCATGGTGTGGTGAAGAATAATGGGCCAGGAATCAGAAGAAATATGGATTACAATCTTGACTCAAACTGGTCGTATAATGGTCAACCTCAGTTTCCTCCTCTGTAACACATGAGGATTATATTACCTCTTCTACCTCCATTAAAGGGCTATTGTAAGGATCAAATAAGAAAAAAATAGTCATAGATTTGGATTGAGGAAGGACTTCAGAAGTCGTAGAGCAAACCCATCCCCACAAAAATATACTTTAGCAGATGAGAAAAACCAAGGCCCAGAAAATAGAGACGATTCTCCTAAGGCCATGCATGTGTTCTGTAGCCAGGTCTTCTCTGGCTCTAAATCCAACGTTCATCGCAGAAGACCATGTAGCAACCCAAAGATAAGGCTCGTGAAGCTCTTTGCAAATCTTAGAGTGCCTTATAAATGTGGTCTATTGTTTTATAATCACACAATAAATATAAACTTATATAACCATTTTTAGATTTCTGTTAACAAAAATAACACTATGCAGAGTGTTTAGCACAGTAAACACAAACTATTCTAAAGTTACTATTATCAAAATAGAGATCTATATAAAAAATAACAAAAAACAAACAAAAAAAATAGAGATCTATTTTTTTTAGTTAAGGAAGCTAAGGATGAGATCACTTAATCAAAATTGCATAATTAATGAGTGGACTTGAAGAGCTTTGGGGTCCTTTCTAGCTTGAATGGCTATTTGCTCTCCTGATTTTAGGGCAGCAAGGCAAGGAGCTTTAGGAAAGAGAACTCATTGGGTAGTTGAGCGTCTTACTTTCTAGAAAGGAAGTTTAGGGACACACAGAAGAGACTGATTTTTCGGTACTTCGAAGTTTCCTACAGCAGATTGTAGGCAAAAGCAATGTGGAGGTGTTAAGGAGGTAATTAACACCTTTTCTACTGTAATGGGCTGGAAGAATGATAGGGCCAGGAGATGTGAAAAGGTCCTGGGGCAGCCCCAGAAGTTGGAAAAAGGCGATAATGGCTTGCCTACCTATAAGAAGCCTCAAATAAGTAAAGCTAATAATAAGTAAACACCAAATAAATATCTTACTAGCATTTAGGAAGTTTGTATTTATTTTAATTTTTAATAACTTTTTTTCAGTATCTTGTTTTTACATCTTCTATAATTCTCAATGAATTTCTCTTCTTTTTTTCCTATAACTCTCTCTAGCGGTATAATAATGCATTAAAAAAGAGGAAAAGAAAAAAAACGATCCAACAAAATTAACCAACATCAAAAATAGCTGACACTATATGGAGTCTTCTTTTTTTTTTTTATTTGAAAAATTTTACTTAATTAATTTAGAATATTTTTCCATGTTTACTTGATTCATGTTCTTTCCCTCCTTCCTCCCATAGCCAATGTGCAATTCCACTGGGTTTTACATGTATCATTGATCAACTCCTATTTCCATATTATTAATATTTGCATTAGAGTGATCGCTTAGAGTCTACATCCCTAATCGTATGCCCTTTGACCCATGTGATCAAGCAATCATTTTTTTTTCTGTGTTTCTCCTCCCACAGTTCTTTAGTTCTTTCTCTGGATGTGAATGGCGTTCTTTCTCATATATATATA
>NW_025372525.1:0-4605 GCF_016433145.1 Gracilinanus agilis
GGAAGGAAGAAAGGAAGAGGCCTACCAAAAAAAAAAATCACTAAGTCTAGTGGAGGAGACAACTATTTAATTATTAGGTCCTTGTTTTTCATATAACAGGTACTTCATACCTCTTTAGCTAAGTTTAACAAGTGATATCTAGAGTCCAAAATGTCTTATAAGGAATTGTACCTATGGAACTATGATTCACTGAATCCTACTTTCTAAAAATTTAGGATGTACTCTTAGAAAGTCTTCTTTTCACAGCTTTCAACTTTCTCAAACTCTCCATTTTTTTAAGCTTCTTATTTCCCCATTAACACCTGCAAGGTTGCACCAGCCTAGGAAAATATCCTTTCCCAAAAACTAAGCAAACGACTTGCCAGTTGTGTCAAATTAAGAGGGAGTCAGAGATTCTGTAAAAAGCCATCCCACCCCCAGCTAACCCATAGCCAAATATATTTGCATTCTATGCATTCTTTTTACTCTCTTTGCCATAAAAATACAAATCACCTTTTTCCTTTATAAATGTATATCTAGGCTGAGCAATTGAATACCCATTGGTACAAGTGTTTTTAGATATTACTTTCCTTATGACATCATCTATTACCACCTTTGAGAATACAATTAACTTTGGAGCAAGGAAGGTAATAATTATTGTCTTGTTATATTGGACACAAATGAGTCCATTTATCAACATTAAGGCTGAAAATAGTCTATTTTCTGGACATTGGATAAACAAGCCTTTAGTGCCAGAAATAACTATATTTTTCACATTTGGTGGTTTTTGATCAAGAAGGTCACGCGTTTCTTCTGTAACCAAATGTGTCCAATTAGAGTTAGAAAGCATAAAAAATATTTTAAAAGGAGATTTTGACAGAAAATATTCGAGTTTCTCAGAATCACAGGAAATAAAAACAGAGAAAGTTTTCAAACAGAGCAATACTACTTTAAAAGAAGAGTGATTTACCACCATTCAAGTCATTCTCTATTGCCTCCTAATGGCTCTGAGATGGACCCTAGACTCTCAAATGTTATTCTAAAAACTCTGGCTGGTCCTACCAAGCTGTAATAATGACGGCTCAGTGTTACAAAGTGTCTTAATCCATTGAATTTTAATCAAGCAAACATTTATTAAGGGTTTATTATGTGCCGGTCACAAAGTGCTGCAGATTACAAAGACAAAAGGAAACAAGTCCCAGCTCTCAAGAATCTTACTTTCTAATGTTTTCTAAGTACCATGCATACATTATCTCATTTAATTTTTTTAAACTCTTACCTTCTGTCTTAGAATCAATACTATGTGCTGGTTCCAAGGTCTCTAGGCAATGGGGTTTAAGTGACTTGCCCAGGGTCATACAAGTATATAAGGCTCACAAGTATCTAAGGCTAAATTTGAACCTATGACCTTGCATCTATAGGCCTGGCTCTCAATCCACCAAGCCACCCAACTGCCCACCTCATTTAATTTTTAAAGTCTTTGAGTATATCTCAATTGCTCCATGGTGGTCAGAGGACAAACAAATAACTTGAGAGACAGTTGGGATTAGGTGATGATTTTTTTTTTACCATAGCAATTCAAGGGGCAGTGGAATAATCTCATCAATGAAAGCATAAAGTATTTGAAACATTAAATAGTTAAATAAATATGGCATACTTGAACCATTTGTAGGTAGGGAAAAGGAAAAAAAGAGAAATATTTCTGAGAATAGAAATAAATACTATAATAATGGTTCCTTTGCATAAGCTGTCTCCCCACCTCATAGAATACATATTATCCTTGAGTTCAGCCTAAGTACCAATTAGCATAGTGCCTAGACCATAGTATGGACTTTAAAAAATGCTTTTTGATTGATTGATTACAACCACGCTTTCTAAAAAAGCCATACGGCAGGTAAATCTATACCAAGGAATTTGAGCCTCATACATGTATTGAATATGAGAAAACTCATAACCAGAATGTACTCTTATGTGACCATTATAAAATTCACAATATGAATGTGGGAGCATTTCTTTCTTAGAAGTTCTCATGATCTGTTTCCATTTAGAAGAGAAGAAAAATGAGGGGAAAAGATAATAGGAAAGACACAGATAGAGTCTAATAACACCACAAAAGGGAGAACAGCTGTGCATCAGAGGTGGGTGAGGGAATATATCGGTCTGAAGCTGCCATTTATGTCCCTTAATTAAGAAGCTTAGGATGTACTCTAGACACTAATGTTTCCAATAGTCTAGTAGCAGAACTAGCCAGATTGTGCTGAAAGAAGGTCTATAGACCAAGAGTCATTGTGGTCAAAGAGATTGTACAGATGCAACTAATAGGGATGCAGATGAGAGCAGGGAAAGAACAATATATGGTGGATAGCAAAAAGTTTCAGGAAACTGGGAAACCCATTGATTTATAAGCAGATGTTAAATAGGAGCAGGGGATTGGGTGGGAAGAGGGAAAAAAATTAGCTGAGTGAATAAGAGACAATCCTTCATCAAAGTAGCATGAATTAAGATCCTGCTATGTGCTAGGGTTTGGGGGAGGCCCTATGGAAACAAAGACAGAAATGAATTAGTCTTTTCCCTTGAAGGGACTTTCATTTTATCAAGGTAAACAACACATATATAGAAAATTAGATGCAAAGTATATGCAACATAATTTCTGAGAAGGAAGGACACTAGCACCTGAGAAGCTTAGGAAAGGCCTCAGGTAGTATGTGACACTTGAGTTGAGTTTCAAAAGCAGCTAGAGAGCCTATGAGGTACAGACGCATCCCAGGAAAAATAGCAGAGATGTGGGGGGTAGAATATCCTCAATGTGGAACAGAAAGCAGAATTTGGTATGGCTTCCTCTCATAAAGGGCATGAAGCTTAGTAAAGTGTCTGGCACATAAAAAGCACTTAATAAAGGCTTGCTTACTTTTCTTCATTTTCATGAAAAAGAATAATATGCAATAAATCTGAAAAGAACGACTAGAGTTAGGTTGTAAAGGGCTTTAAAAGTCAAATTTTGAAGTTTGTATTTTATCCCAAAAGCAAGAGGACTTTTTTGAGCAGGGGAGTGTCATGGCCAGGTTTGTGATTTAGGAATAATAATCAGCGATTCCATAGAGGATAGATTCAAGAGGGGAGATGCTAAAGACTATGAAACCAATTAGAAAGTATTAGGGGAGTCTGATGCCAACACGTGTTTGTTCTGATGCAATACTGAGACAAAATAAGGTGCTCAAAAGTCATTGAACATTTGACAAAAAAGAGATTTCTTTTGCCCTAACCCAGCAAAGATATGCAACAAGGATACAATGGTACTGAGCTTCTCTAGATGTTTTCCCCTCCCTCCCCAACCACTGCCAATCTCCTTATAGAAATATGACTAGTCAGCAAGGCAGGATTTAGTGCTATAGTGACAGGTGTAGTCTTTGGACACCCACTAAGTAAGAGAAGTCCTAACTCCAAGGGGATGGAACTTTTATGCTCTTAAGTAACCACAACACTGCCATCAAGGGTCCAAACCATAGGCCTATCACAAAAGGTTATTGCAATTGGGTCAGTTAAGGCTGAATTCTGTCATTTTGTACTTTAGGGGACTAGATATAAGGAAATATGAGTGTTTTATCAGAAACTCTGTTTTATTCAGTGTCCTAGTGTCTCCCTTCATAGTGATATAGTTATTAGGATACTAGGAGGAGATAATGTAGTTAGACTCTACACCTGAATAAAATACTTTTGAGTTCTCTTTTGAGTTCACCAAGGAAGAAAGGGTGCCCAGGGAAGAGAAGAAAACCTAGAGCTCATTGTGAGGGACATCAGTATGACTATATATGAGAAGTCTCTAACAAATTAATTGTGGTGCTATGGTTCTATATACATGTATGTATATAAGTATCCACACATTTTAATATAATTTTTTTATTTTTTTAAGAAATAGGCATTCATCCTTGAGGAGGTGAGGGGACTTAGCAAAGGACATGACTCATTGCCTTGGGATTAGAAAATAAGTTGAAAGAGTAGTTGAAACCAAAGAAAAGTGTAGTATCATTGGCTTCAAAATAGGTCCAATTCTTTTATTGGATGGAGAAGAAAGGAGGGACTCAGTAGCACTTAGAACCAGATGATGGTACTAGTCAGGTGGTGAGAAGTCTTGAGGCAAGCTATGAAATGAGAAATGAGGAATGCTAGAATGTAAAAGGGACCCAGAAAGTAGTGATAGCAGTTCATTTCCAAGTCATAAAAATCTATAGCACTATGCCCTCCATGACAGAAAAACATCTTTATTGGTCTAAATATGTGTGGGATTTTGAGGGAAAGACAAAGAATGCTAAAGATCTTCTATGTTGTGTTTTCTATTTCATATTTTCATAAAGATTCATTGAGGAATAGTTAAAGAGAAGAGTAGCTCAAAATAGATTGAATATTATAGTTTTTGTTAGTGTCTCCTCATTTAGAGCTCAAAAGAAGCCTCCAGAAAATCTAATGACCTGAAATCATGAGATGAAATAAGTATTAAATAATGGAATTCCCCATTAAATAAATCACAAATTCATATCTTTTGACCCAGCAAGTCTAGTATTTCATATACCCTGAAGGAGAAAGAGGAAGGAAGGAAGGAAGGAAGGAAGGAAGGAAGGAAGGAAGGAA
>NW_025372526.1:0-5149 GCF_016433145.1 Gracilinanus agilis
AAAGAAAGAAAGAAAGAAAGAAAGAAAGAAAGAAAGAAAGAGAGTGTTCTGGAGCCGTTTTCATTTTTAAGTAGATTACTGCTGTCATCACACAAATGCCATGTCCAAAGACATTTTCTGGGATCCATGAACTTCGGCACCACCTCTCACCCACTATATAGGTTTGGTCTACTTTGATATAGTACTCTTATAGGAAGGTCAGCACTAGTCAAGATTGCTTCCATTTTAGGGAATCACATGATTATATTTATTCCAGAATGATGTTTATGTAACATATATAATAGCTAACATTTATATAGCACTTTAGAATTTCCAAATTATTTTACATGTTATTTTTTATTTAAATTCATTTGTTTGTTACATTAAAATAATTAATTCTATCCCTCTCCTCTCCCCATTAGAGAAGACATCATTTCACAAAGATATATGTAAACATAAAACTATGTCTTGCTTGTTTCTATTCATTAGTTCTTTCTCTGGAGGTGGACATACCCAAGTCATTCTTCAAACAATATTTCTGTTACCTTTATATAATGTTCTTGATTCTGCTCATTTTACTCATTGTTTTATGCAGGTCTTTCCATGTTTCTTCAAAATTGATCTGCTTGTCATTTCTTATAGTGCAGTGATATTCCATCACAATCATATGCCATACTTTGTTCAGCCATTCCCCAACTGATGGACATCCCTTCAATTTCCAGTTCATTGGCACCACAAAGAGAGCAGCTATAAATATTTTAGAACATACAGGTTCTTTTCCTTTTTCCACTTTACTTATGTTATTGCATTTTATCTTCCCAAGGATCCTGGAAAGTAGTTGCTATCATTAGATCCATTTTCTAAATGAAGGAAATAAGCCTGAGAGAGATGAAGCTACTGGCCCTGCGTCACACAGCTTATAAATTACTGAAGCAGCATTTGAACTCAGGTCTTCCTAGCTCTAAGTTCAACAATCTATACAGTGTGCCACCTAGTTGCCTTTGGGTGATTGATATATTGCTGCAATTGTAATATATTTGTTTTTTCCTGAAATAATCTATGATGGCAAATATATTCTAATTTGGTCAACAGGGATCTGTAGTCTTACGTGGAAGTGGTTTATAGCAAGGAGTTGTTTAGTTGTTTTTCAGCCATGTCTAATTCTTTGTGATCTCATTTGGAGTTTTCTTGGTGATATTGGAGTGGTTTGCTATTTCCTTCTCTAGCTCATTTTACAGTGACTTGCCCAAGGTCACATAGCTAGTAAGTGTCTGAAGCTAGATTTGAACTGAGGAAGATGAGTCTTCCTGACTCCGGACCTGACTTTCTATCCACTGTGCCACCTAGATGCCCTATGGTAAGGTAAAAAAGGGGAAAGCTGGGTTCTAGATGAGCGACTCCTAAGGGTAGCGTTGTATCTCCTGGTCATAGGTGTTCCACCTGAAATGTAACCCTAGAACAAGAGTGGATCCCTGAGAGTTGACTGTATTCAAGCAAGACATTATCCAAGTCCCAAAGTCCTGGAGTATTACAGCTATTATTTCCTGATTCTCTCTTGCTTCCTGGCCACCATTTAAACTTTGATCAGTATAATATATGTATTTGTTCTGTGTATTACACTGTAGGGACCTCAGGGAGTCTTCTAGCAAGCACCCACACAAACAGCTATTTCAAGAGCAAAAATTATCTTACTGTAGTGTGGCAATTTCAGGTTATGTACCACATGTAAGCAGCTAATTGCAAATCCGGTCTCATTCCTCACTTTACTTCGGCATGAGGTGAGTCAATCAATAATCAGGCTTTTAACAGACAGAACCAATTCTACTTCCTAGTTCCCTTGATGGGTCATTCTATCCTCAACCTTGGGCAGTTATATCTCTTAGCTCCTTTTGACCTTGAAAATATAAAGTCTTTTCTCTCTGGATTCCCAGACTCCTTAATTTCACTGGTGCTCCAACAGCAAATTCCATGGCTTTCTTTTTAATCACATGCAAATGGGCTCCTACACAAGTGGGATGGGAGAGAAGCCACCTTGTGCTAAGTGCTACATGTAGAGGGAGATGTGATACCTAAATGGTGGCAAGAATTCTGACCTTACTGCTGTTTAATTGCATTAGAGAATAGAGGGAGAGGCAATTTTGAGAGAAAAGATCTGATATTTCTGCAGAGCTGTATATAGCTATAGACATATAGAGAAAGAAAGCATCACAACATGTTGTGCTCCCAGAGCTGGTGATCCAGGAAGGACTTCCCCTTGGATGAAGCCATTCTCTCTTTCTCAGTTTGATCTCATATATCATCTTGCTTCCAAATAAAGAACTCATTTGTACTCATGCATTTTCTAACATGTTGTTTTGTATAATTTCTCGGATTTCTGTTTATTGTTGCTTGGGTAGATGGGTTTACTTGCCATTTGTGTTTCATTATGATCTTTTATGTAACCTGCATTCAATGGGAAGGAGCTAGCTAAGTTGTTGAGTTTAAGCTAGAGACTACTCTTCCCCTTAAGAGCATCCCAGGGACAATACCTCTTTTGTCCTAAAATTTAAACCCATAACTCAGTAAAAACATCTTGGCAGATAGGCTCAACTAGATTGAGGATCTCAAACATAGTAATGTGTTGGGGGGGGGGTTGTCTTAACCCAAGCATGTGAAGAATTCCTCCAACAAAATGTGAGGATGAGAATAATTTTTTCCAACAGTCATGAAGGTGCTAAAGTAGGTGCTATGGATTAATTAAAGCTTGATAAGATACTGAAGAGGCCAAAGTCATCCAATGCATCCCTGACCACCTCTGGTTGTCTTGACTTTTGTCTTGCCACTGGACTTTGATGACTCTGGAAGAGAGGGTGAGACTGATGACTTTGTGCAATCCTATGATGTCTTTGGTCCTCTTTGTAAACAAAGGACCAGCAAAAACATGGCCACAGAGTAGACAGATATCTGAGGTGAAGCAGATAAGTCATCTGATATCCCTCTTGGAGACTGAAGAAGAGTGCTCAGCCTCAGAGATGCTCCTGGGGTGGGACTGTCTGCCTATCTGCTACAGCTAGTGTGCTGAGGATGCAGGCCACTAAGCAGCCCTTAGCTCTCTCTCCTCCCCACAGAAGTGGACTAAATTTCACATTCATGTTTTTCCGTGCCATTCATAAACTGTATCCATACATTCAGACAATCCAAGCGAATTTCTATCTTATACATAGAAATACCATTGAAATAGTTCTCTTTCCTGATTCCAAACCAGCAAATATTTAAGGAAGCTTCCCTTATTAAATTGCTTTATAGGTCCTTTTTGACATCTTTTTTGTGCTTTCTCAATTCCATTTTTTTAAAGCTTACTCTTGGGGCAGCCAGGTGGCTCAGTGTATAGAGAGCCAGGTCTAGAGAACATCAATCCAGGTAGCTTCTTGACTTTGTGGTCTGCTTTCTATCTGAAATACTATATTGCCTCTCCAAACAAAACATATATAAATAGATGCAAAATAATTTGGGGTAGGACAGGGAGAGTATTAACAACTGATGGGACCAAGAAAGGCTTTTGGTAGAGCATGGTAGCATCTAAACTGCTTAGAAGGAAGGTTAAGATTCCATATGACTGAAGTACATTCCAAGTAAAGGGGATAACAACCAATCACCTGCAGGAATGTGAGGGTAACCATACTCCAAAAATGACAGTGAGAAGAGAAATACTGAAGATATTACAGAGCAGAACCAACAGGAAGATATAACTGTCTAGATATGGAGTTTTCTAGGACAGAGCCAAGGAGCACTCTTCTAACCTTCTCTCTCCCCTCCTGTCATCAGTGGAGTCCATGATGGGTAAGTACATCATACAACCTTGATTATTAGTTGGTGGGTTTATATCTCCTCCATTGGACTGTAAAGTCCTTAAGGCAAGGTCTGTCTTTTGCCTCTTCTATTCCCGGCACTTAGAGCAGGTGCTTACTAAATGTTTATTGGCTGATCGAAACTAGCAACTAGCACCACGCTCTCCATTGCAGGTTCTCAGCATCCATCCGCTAGCAGTTTTTCTGCTGCTCAGCACTTCCATCTTACTTATGAAGGATGATGAAATGGGCATGGCCAAGACTATTCAGGTTTCTCCTGTAGTCAGCAAGAATTTGGGCAGCTACAATGAAAACAGACTGGGGGATGGTGAACAGCAAGGGAGGAGGGGAGGAAACCTCTTCCATCAGCAGTTGTTCTTCAGCTTAAGGATCCAGCCCTGGTCAGTCCTGGTGGCCAAGCTCTCCAACCGTGTTTGCTTCTACTGGTAGATTGCCCCAGCTACTGTTTACAGGCGCAGTGAAGTGGCTTTGAATAAATATCTTTGCTTGACATGAATCCCTTCCCTTTGTGGATAGGGTGATTAGTAGACAATGAAGCTATTACATAAGAAGAGAGATGGAGCCAACAAATCTTGTACTGTGCGTTTACAGAGCTATAATTATCCAAAGTTTTAAAACACAATGGTATCTGCTGAAAAGAAACATCTGGGAGGGAACCAAGCCATCCCCAATTAAATAAACGATGAGCATCCCCTGGATTGGATGATGCTCCAAGTTAATGGGATTGCGATTTAAGAAATGTCACTCAAGTTAACAAATGTGCTGAAAGGTTTAAGCAGAACAAATGTACAGGGGGAAAAAATTAGATCAAGAGGGAGAGATCTGTTTTATAAAGATCAACTACAAATTGGCTGAAGAAAGCATTCCAGACAGCTGTAGTAAGCACAGATCAAGATAAATTCATGCTCTGTGAGGGCTTTTCTTTCTCAGAATACAAAAATCATTTTCTAGTTGTCATTGCATTTCAGAACAAACTTTCAGTATTGGGGGTTTTTACCCTTAAGCGTGTGTGTGCACGTGCTTGCTTGCTTAACCATGGGCTTTGGTAAAATAGGAGATAGCCTAGACACTCAATAAAAAACATGCTAGCCGGGTTAAGATGGCGGCAGAGTAAGAAGCAGCTCTTAACCTCTCCTGACCGAAACACACAAAACTCCTCAAGGGGACATAAAAACAAGTCCAGACGAACGGAGGAACCCCACAACAGGGCACAGCGTGGAAGGTACGTGGAATCGAGACATTTCCAGGTTAAAAAGGGCTCTCCTTAAATCGCGAGCTGAGCAACCGCCCCACCCCCACCCCCTCCACACTCACCTATAGCT
>NW_025372527.1:0-4614 GCF_016433145.1 Gracilinanus agilis
ATATATATATATATATATATATATATATATATATGTATGCATATACATATATATATATATCAGCATATAATTATAAACATTCAATTAATTTTGAACAAAGTAAAAAAATAAAATGTTGGGGAAGCTAAAGCACAAGCTTCTTGATTGGACCCAAGACTTAGGTGGACCCAAAATAAACATTCTGCATTCTCTCCAGGGCCTCTGAGGTCAGCATCACATACAATTTCAAGTTAGACAAATTCTAGTCAAATACAGTTAAGCTCAAACAATATAAATAAGTAACAAATTATTTTCCTCACAATTCCCCTTTCTTGGGGTTTTTAAAGGCTAGCATTCTCATAAGCAGAGAACTGACTTAAGGTCTCAAAGGAAATTTATTAAAATAACCCAATTCAGAGAACTATGTTGCTCAGTGGAATGAGAGCCAAGCTTTGAGACAGGAAGTCCTGGGTTCAAATTTGACCTTAGAATTTCCTCCCAGTTGTCTAGCTCTTGCTCTGCTTCTGTCTTGGAACCATACTTAGTACTGAGTCTAAGATAGAAGGTAAGGATTTAAAAAATAAAAAAATAAACTGACTCAATGGAGGTACCTTCTTCTCTATCTATCTTTTCTATGGCTTTATAGCATTTCTTTAAGGAGGAATAGAGGCTGCGTTGGTGGCAAACCTTTCCCATTTATGGTAAGAAGAATCAGTCTGAGCAAAATCCCAGAAGATATGAATCAGAGGGCTTATATTTGCAACTGGAAAAAGGTGCATTACACAATACAGGGTGATTTCCCAGGCACTGAAAGCAACAGCAGAGAAAACACAAATAGCCAGAGGATCACAAAGAATCATAATCTCATACTTCTTCCAATATCATAAAAATTGAACAAACTTAGTTAAATAGTGTCATAATCTCAAACATACCCTAAGGAGACAAACCTCATTAAGCAGAATCTATAGATAAATTAAATCAGGTTACAGATTATACTACATTTAGAGAGTTCACAATGTACTGACTGAGAGGGGAAATTTATGTATCACCAGGATAAACAAGAAAACTCAGTGTCAGGGAAATCTTTCTTTGCACAGTTAACTAGGGCAGCTAATAAATAAATAAATCACAGGGGAACTCCCCTTTGGTTTCTACCTAAAGAACCCCAAATAGTTATTATTTCATAAGTCAAATTTTGGGAAGGTAAAGTTAATAATAAACAGAAGATAGGCTTTTGGTTGATCAAAAATGATTAGATGAATGACCCTCATCCCCAATGAATAAAAAGAATTTGGGCTTATACCTCTTACAGACAAATATAATCACCAGGGAACATTAAAAAACAGAGTAACAATAATTAACATCGATATTAAATAATATAAAATCTCATATCTGTTCATTCTAAATTTATCACACTTTTTTCCTATAAAACTTTTTGGTTTGGTGTTTCCATACTGATACTGATGATTAGTGTTGGTATGGTGGAATAAAATGTATTATAGGAATCCTGAGTTCAGATCCTAATTATGATACTTTCTAACATGGTCATACATGGGGAGGAGAGAAAGGGAACAAGAACTTGTTAAATGCTTACTCTGTGCCTAACACTGCGCAAAGTGCTTTACAGATATTATCTCAATTGATTCTCATATTGACACTATTTAAGTAGGCAGTCTTATGATCTCCATTTTACAGTAGAAGGTTCTGAGGCAGACATTGTTTTAAGTACCTTATAAAGTTTAGCTATTATCTTGCAGGGGAAGAAAGCAATTAGGATCTGCTTACTTTTCAGAGTTGAATATCTGCCTTTTCAAGGCAAATCATCTTTGATCATCTCAATAAGACTTGTTTCCTCTCCAAAAAAAAAACATTATGGATAAAGGAAACCTGGAGTCATCATCATATGATCTGATACCAGATATTTAGCTGATGTCTTAAACTGGCAATCTTTCACAAAACAATGTACACAGTAGTCCCTATTCTTGAATGTAGGGGGAGAGGGAGGTTATAACCTGGTCATGACAGTAGATAGTAAAAGGATGTTGTGTCCTTTACAATACAGAATGAAAGGGATTCTCAGAGTGAGTGTACAGATTTCACTTAGGGAATTCTTAGAAATGTAGACAGTAATAATTTTGCGGGTCATAGATTGGAGTAAGATTATAAACTGCCAGAATAACAAGCTGGAATCTTATTCTTTAGACAGTTGGCAGGGAGGGGCAAAAGGAAACAATGTGGTCTGAGTAGGAAAATAAATGCTTACCATGAATTTGGCACTAGGCTAGGTGCTGAGGGATATATACAGAAAACATAATGCTTGCCCTCAAATAATTAACAATCCCATACATATAGATGTGGAGGCATAAACAACATACAACTGTACATGACCCATTCAATCAAACAAACCTGAAGTAAGCACCTACTACACATGCTAAGTACCAAACAAATAAAACAAAACATTCTCTCACTTTAAGGGGTTTATGTATAATATTTAATGTATAAAATATAAAAGATATAAAGATAATAAAATAATCCATAATGCTGAGATTTGAGATTTCACCAATTTGGTTTTTCCATGGCAGTTTGAAATTCATTTATTTCAGCCTAGCTTGTGTAATTTTCATTGTATTTTCTCATTAGTTTGCTGTAGGGACTACCAAATATGCTGGAGGCCTTCAAATTTTTTTCTGAAAGTCAGAAAATATATGAATAGTAATTTGGTGTCCACCCCTAAACCCTCAACTCTACCACATGATCTACTCCTTTTCTTATCACAGATTTCTTTGATGACATCTTTTGCTCACATACAACCAAATTTTTCTAAGTTCTCCTTTGACCTGCTATCTCACATCCTGTTCATACTTACCAGATGCTTCTCCATTGTTCTTCCTATGATATTTATTTTCAATTTTTGGGTGCTGTTCTTATTGCCATATAGCAATACTGGTACAATATTGCTATTAGAAATATGATCCTTTCTCTATGGGGAAACTTGGAGACATTAAAGACTGTAATTTTCTGATGGTAGCATAGACGTCTATGCTTTTCTACCAGTAATATGACAACTCAGAGAGAGAAAAGTAAATAATAATTATAAAAAGTAATATTAAAATTACAAGAGCATTAACAACATGGTGGATTAGGAAAGGTCTCCTCAATAAAGTGGCAGTTAAGCTTTGAATCTGAATAAACCAAAGGATTCTAAGAAGGAAAGCTGGATGGCACAGTGGGGCCTGGAGTTAGAAGACCCAAGTAAAAACTGACCTCAGAGACTTACTAGATGTATGATCCTGAGTAAGTGTCTGTTTGCCTCAGTTTCTTCCTCTGCCAGATGATGAGCCACTCTGTTATCTTTGCCAAGAAAACTGTAATGGGGTCATGATGAATTGGACACAACTGAAACAACTGAACAACATCTTGAGAGGTTGCAGGGAGTACATTAGAGATAGGGAGGGCATAATACACAAATGCACAAAGATAGGAAGTGAAATATGTATGGGGGAGAGATGGAATATCAAGAACATGAAGAAAAATAATCAGGAATGATACTAAAAAAGTGAGATGGGAATTTGGTGAGCCTGTGTCAGGAATTAAGTGGCAAAGAGTTTTGCATTTTATTATAGAAACAATAGAGAAGTACTTAAATTTTTTGGATTAAGGAGTATCTTGATTATGTCTATGTAGTAGTTAATATCCATTTGATAGTTGTACAGTGAATAGATTCGGGGGAACTAGGAGAAAGGAAACTTAATTAGGATGGCAGTAAGTAATGGGGGCTTATACTAGAGTTTTGATTGTTTGAGTTTCTATTAGGGAATAGAAGGACAGAAGATGTTTGGATGGTAGATTGACAAAACTTAGAAAACAGGTATAGGGAATCCAAAAAATAAATGGGAGGTTAGAGAGAGTGATAAATTTGTAAAGCCAGGAGATATCTTTGAGAGCAATCCCTTCCTTTAGTCATTCTTTCCCCGCTGGCATTTTGAAGATGAAGAATATGACATTCATAGAGGAGGTGACTTGCTCATGCTCACAACTAGTTAGTGACAAGCCTAAGTTCTAGTCTTGGATCTGTTGACTTGTAGGCCAGTAGTTTTTTTGCTATATCTTTCAGTCACTCTGTGGGCTGAGAGAGAAGGACTTATGGATGAAATGGGTTTAAAGGATAAATCAAGTCTAGATGGGTAAAGAGGAGTACACTAAAAAAAAAAAAAAGAGGTAGAACATGATGGCCCTTCATACATAGGATGTAGGGAATTCTTAAAATAGACCTGATGAAAGGGGCTCTTTCCTTTTGCTTATATCTCTCATCTTGGTCAGTAAGATTTTTTTTTGTCATGACAGCATAGCTTTGGGACTCACCTCTTGCCCTTGCTGTCTCTGTTTTGAATATACCAAAGTCTCTTGATGGTGACTTGTGCCCTGTATCTCACCCTTTTTCCATTATAGATGACTCTATCCTTCCCACAAATGGAAAAAAGTTACAGATTGATGCCTGACATATCCACTGAAGTGATGTACAGTTCTCCAACACTTGCTTTAGAGAGAGACTTAACAGGTTAGAAATAAAACCTATCTCAAGACAAATGAAATCTCTCTCTCTCTCTCTCTCTCTCTCTCTCTCTCTCTCTCTCT
>NW_025372528.1:0-6972 GCF_016433145.1 Gracilinanus agilis
ATATATATGTGTATATATATATATATATTTTTTTTTCCCAGCTAGGAAGATATCAAGCCTTTTAATGAGACTTTTAGTTTTATATATATGTAAGGACTCTTAGCCAAACTATGTAACTTTTCATATTCACATTTAGTAGTAGAAAGTGTTCTAGTTTTTGATCTAATGTTTAATCTTCAGAATTAAACTTTCATTTCATTCAAGTATCAGTTACAATGCTATTTTGAATTTCTTTTCAAGTCATGGTAAGGGATCGTTTTGTAGTTATTAACCATACTGCTTTTATTCTCCTAGATTAATCAGGGCAGAAAAAAAGTTAACTTTTAAAAAATTGCTTCCTACAGGCCAGCCCTCCAGAACTCTATATTGAAAGATTTAACTTAGCACTTGGACAATATATGGGAGCATTGCAGAGCATTGTGCCTCTTTTCATATATATGGTAAGTTCAGGACATTTAAAAAAAAAGTAAAGACCTTGAGAAAAATAAATGAATTAGAACTGTAATTTGACTAATGAGTGAATACCCTTTGGTACATTTATAGGGTTTTTCTGTCTTTTTTCCCCTCTTTTTTGAAATTGCTATAAAGTAGTAACTCCAGAATTTAGAACAAATGAATTGTTAATCAGGTAACAAACTTGAATTAAAAATCTTTATTTTCAGGAAGCTTACGGTCTAGTTAAGTAGGTAAGACTTGTAAGGTAACTTATAATATACCAGGCAATACATGCTAAGTATGAAGTAAGAAGGGAGTATAGTCTGCTATAGAGTAAAGAGATTTTATATATTGTTCCCATTCTATTGGTTGATATGTTATACTGCCATCTTTTTCTTGGTCATATTTTGTAGTTTGTTGGGATGTGCCCCTGACCTTCCTCATTAAGTTACATTTATCAACATGATTTAGGCAGTGAGATTTTCAAATTAACTAACTACCGAGGTAAATAAATAATGTATATGCCATATGTATAATATAACTTTTAAAAATTCCTTAAGATTAGAGATATCTTCAGTGTGAGTACTCACTTTACCAATTTAGATAACTGTTATTGCATTAGTGGATGTTTTCACGAGTTGTGGTCATTTACATTAAAAATTTGTATTAGACTAAATAAAATATACAAACTTACCAATTATGTACTATAAGCAAAGATAATGGTTATGGAGGCTTTAATAGTAGAACGCTGAACAAATAGTTGTATTCCTTTCTAAGAAGATGAGTCAAATATAACCTTTAAAAAAAGTTATTTTGCAGACCATAAAGATGCATTTATTAATTTCTATTAAGGAAATGATATTAACTATCTCTGTATGAATGATTATATAATTTTTATCCTTTAGAATAAAGAGTCAGCTTTGGGGAAAAAGGCATAATATCACCTGGTTTTTTTGTTTAAGGACTTACTAGGCACCTCATTTAGGAGAATTTAGTATGTTAGAATATGTTGGCAGCTTAAGCTTATCTAATAATATCAAAATACTCTTATTCCCATAAAATAAACTCCCCATTTCTTGACATTTTCACTATATATAGAGTAGATTAGAAGTGAATTATAGGGATAGAGAATATTTCAGGGTAAGGGAATTGGAAATGAAAAAATGTTAAAACTTAATTTCAAAGTCTGTACATAAATTGACAATGACTAGGTGTTAGTAATAAAATATGGTAACTTAATTGCTCTATAAAATCTGTTTGATTTGTGTTCAAACAATATCTCACTTTTTAAAGTTGTCTGTTGAAATAATAGGCTTATTGTTTAATTTTGATGAAGGAAGATAGTGTCTGTAAGTTTGTCAGGCTCTGCAGATGGTATGATCCAAAGAACTTAGGGTAGAAATCATGACCATTTCAGTTGCAGTTTGAGGGAAGGAATGGTGGTGTTAACAGTGAAGAGCTTGCTTTATTCTAAAGCTAAATTCAGTTAAAAATTTTTGATTTGCAAATTGAGCTTAACTCTGATTTCTTTTGTGCATTTAGAACTTGAATTTGGTTTTTCAGTTTGGGGGGAAAATTTTTGTAAACTACATAAGACTAATCATACTATTTGAGAAGATGGTGCAGGTATATGGGAGAGTATTATTTAAAATTAGAGACCTCTGGAATCCCCATCAGCAGGATTATCTGTTTAATATGAAAGAAACTAAAATTATTTTTTTTTGTCATATAGCTTTTCAGAGCTTTTCCTCTGATCATGTTGATTATTAAAAAAAAAAAACCCAAATAGAGCAAGTGTTTCAGGATAGACAGTGATGGGTTTTCACAGTCCAAACATGTAGAAACAGATGATCTTTTTCTAAGTATTAGTTTTGTCTTCATCGTTTATGAATATTTTTTAAGATTTAAGGTAGTGGTTCCTTAATTGCTCTGTCTGTGGAGTTCTAGGACTTGAAATTCCTTGAAGTCAGAAGTGCTAGCTTGAATGCTAGTTATGTAATATCTCTGGGGTAAGAGTAGTGGAGATCGTGAGAGTAGTATTGAAACAAAACAGTTGCTCATAGTGAAAACATTGCACAGAATAAGTGTGTTAGTATGTATTGAGTATGTATTTACTCATGTATTTCCTAATTAATATTATGCTGGGAAAAGAAATGTCAAACTACTTTAGTATCTTTGTCTAGAAAATCCCAAATTGGGTACATGAAGAGTGAAACACAACTGAAATATGACTGAACAACAAACAACATTATAATACTTCATTGTACCCATGATTTCATTGATATGGGTAATCCCTTCAGTGATGCTAATTTCAACCCATTTGTATCTTCATGTAAATTTTAAATGGAGGCGGGGTGCTAGCACCTTTTGACTTCTTAATATTTTGTTGGGTAAATCAATGAAGTTTATGGTTTGTTGGTTGTCCCTTGTTCTTGGTAATAACGGGACCTTTCCCTTTTCCAGTCATCTCTGATATTTTTTTCATGGTAGCTGTGAATTGGGGAGTCCATTTAATATTTTAGAAGAGCAGATATTGGAAAACTTAAATTATTCTGTGGAATATAATTGGGGAAACTTTTCTTTAGGATAACAGTACTACATATACTTCACTAGTTTTTTAACTTTTCTGTTAAAATCAGAATAGTATATTCCTACTAATGTGTGTGATGCGATCAAGAGCATAATCAGTTCTTTTTTGTAGTTGTAAGTGAGGATAAAGGAATAAGTAATAAGAAATGACTTTTTTGAGAATTATATAACTTCAGAAGTGTACAACTGGAGTACCACAGGCTTAAACTGTAGTATTGGACCATGAAGTATCAGAATGGTCCCTACTAAGAAGAATAGGAAGAGAAAATAGGATAGATAGAAAATAGAAGAGAAGAGAAAGACCAGTGAATTTAGGACTGACTCTGTATCTATGTACCTCCTAGATTTTCTATTTATTGTCTTTGCAATTTAAACAAATCAGTTCACTTCTCTAAACCTCAGTTTTCTCATCTGTAAAATCAGGATATTGGATTAGATGTTTTATCTTTGAAGACTTGAAGATTTCCTTCAAGTTACAAATGCTTTGAAGTTGTATTAATGCTTAAAATTCAGTTTCTTTTATTAATGTTTAATAGCAAATAGTAGTTTACACTTCAGTGTAATTGCCAATATTCTTTGGAGCAGAATGTCACACTTTGTTCAGTGAAAGAAAATTCTGTACACATAAACCTTCTGGAAACAATTTTATTAGACTAGATAAGTATAATCTAAGCTTTTTCTTCCGAGAGAGATTAGAGTTTCCTCATTTTGCAGTTAAGTTTTTAATATCAAACAATAGACAAATTTCAGAGGCAAGATTAAGCAAGATAAATCTTAAGAACAGTATTATACTTTAAAATGCCTGTTTTCCTAAAACAGTTCAGTTCTTTTCTTTGATTATAGTCTAAGAATTTTCCTTTGCATTTCACCAAAGATGATCTAGAGATACTTCTATGAACTGAAAAAAAGATTTCTTCCTTAAATTTGATTATTAACTCTAATTTGGTCAATGCATAGAGAAAGAGGATGCTTTTTTTTTTTTTTTAACATGCATCACTTCAGGGCTTCTTGCTTTTATTGAGTCATCCTTGAAAAGGATGAGTATTAGTTTCTCCAGGAGTTAGATTAAGTATTGATAAGGTTCCTTATTTCAGGTGGGATCAAAGATTTTTAGACTAATATCTTGTTTTGTAGTTTTAGTTTGTAATGAGTAACTTAAAGAGGTGGGAGGGGGAATGGAGAACAGAACGGAGGAAAGAAAAAAGGATACACTCTGTATCCTTAGTTCTTTTCCTAAAATTTTTTTGTAACAGTGAGGTTAAATTAGCTGATAAAAGCTCAACTCAGATATTATATTAACCTCTTGCCTTGCTGGCCTCTTTTCTCTTTCCATAATGCAGTTTTTAATCTGACAGTGGTTGGAAAGTTAAAACTTCTTCCCCTGTTTTCTCCTCTACTTGGAAATATTAATTTCTGTTTGGTCCTATGGAATTAGCTGTGGAACAGAATCAACAACAGTATTTCACTTAAAATTTTGAAAATTTGCCAGTGGAATTGTTCGTTGGCTATGGGAGGTAGATGGGAAGAGGGGAGGGTAAGAACTTGAATCATGTAACCATGGGAAAATACTCTAAATAAATAAATAAACTTAATTTTTAAAAAGTAGCCTGTCCGAGGAGAGCAGAAGCAAGTAATAAAATTAAAATTTGACACCTCCCCCTCCAAAGAAAATTTGTGTATTTGAACATTTCATAACAAAGTTATGCCTTTAAAACTAAAGGCGATTTTGCTATTTGTGGTGGAAACAATTTTTAGAGATTTAGCACCACCTTTTTAATTTAAAGGTTAAAAGTATTATTTACTTAGAATGATTATTTGCTTCTAAATGTTAACGGTTTTTTGTCTTGTTTTGCAGAATAAATTTTACATAGAAACCAAGCTCAACAGAGACCTAAAAGATGATCTTATAAAGCTGTTTACGGAACATGTTGCGGAAAAGCACATTTACAGCCTAATGCGTAAGTAAACATGTCTAACTTTTGAAAATTGAGTAGATTTAAAAATTATTCTAGTAAAGGTTTCTGGTTAAGACAAAATATCAGAAGAATTACTCTTTCATGATTATTTTATTTGCTTTATTTCTGAAAACTGTTAATACTTGACATTAAAGACATGAAAGAATAGAATTGTTCTGTCTTAAAACTGTATAAAACTATGTCATCTAAATTAGCATAGAACTTGGGAACACATTTTGGATTTTATTTTAAAATATATTGGTATATTAAAAAATTTTTGCCTGATTTCTTAAATATCCAAATTTCTTAACTTTAATGGCAGTTTATGAACAACATCATCCTATTATACTTTTCATTTTGTATGACATTTTATTTTATACTGATCTATCAACTCATTAAGACATTTTCTTAACATTAAATAGTGATATAAATATATTATGGCGAGACATGAAAGGAGATAATTTTTAGAAAGCAGTGCTTTAGTTTTTCTTGGCATTCAGATAATAGCTAAATTTTATATGACACTTTACATCTTTTATTTCATTTATAAAACCTCTGTGAGGTAGTACAAATGTTATTTTCATTTTTCCAGATGAGGAAAAACCAAAGCATAGACATTAAATGACTTGCCAAAAATCACACAGCTTTATTACCACATTATCTTTTTTTTTTTTAAATCACATCTTTTTTAAAAAGTTAGAGGAAGGAATTTTATATCTGGTAAATAACTTTATTGACCTTAGCACCTTTTACATAGTACATTTGAGTAAGTAAATGTTAGAATAAATTCTTTGTGTAAAACTACATGGTAAGGAGGGGGCGCAGCTGGGTGGCTCAGTAGATTGAGAGCCAGGCCTAGAGACAGGAGGTCCTGGGTTCAAATCTGGCCTCAGACACTTCCCAGCTGTGTGACCCTGGGCAAGTCACTTGACCCCATTGCCTAGCCCTTACCACTCTTCTGCCTTGGAGTCAATACAAGACAGAAGACAAGGGTTTAAAAAATAAATAAAAACAAAACAAAAAAATTGAAAAAAAAACTACATGGTGATAGAATATTAAGAATCATTGATATCCTTGAAGATTGTATGTAATCAACATCCAAATTTTATTTTGGGAGGGAGCAGAGTCAAGATGGCGGCTTAGTAGCAGCAAGCTGAAACCTCTCTGACAATCCTTCCGAACCAATTTTTAAAAAGTTCCTCAAATCATAAGGAAAAAGACTTGTACAAAAATATTTATAGCTGTGCTCTTTGTGGTGGCAGAAAATTGGAAAATGAGGGTATGCCCTTTAATTGGGGAATGACTGAACAAATTGTGGTATCTGTTGGTGATGGAATACTATTGTGCTCAAAGGAATAATGAACTGGAGGAATTCCATGTGAACTGGAACGGCCTCCAGGAAATTGATGCAGAGTGAAAGGAGCAGAACCAGGAGAACCACAGAGACTGATAAACTGTGGCACAATCAAATGTAATGGACTTCTCTACTAGCAGCAATGCAATGATCCAGGTCAATTCCGAGGAACTTATGAAAAAGAATGCTATCCACATCCAGAGGAAGAACTGTGGGAGCAGAAACACAGAAGAAAAACAGCTACTTGATCACATGGGTCAATGGGGATATGATGATTTGGGGATGTATGTAGACTCTAAACAATCATCCTAATGCAAATATCAATAATATGGAAATAGGTCTTGATCAATGACACATGTAAAACCCAGTGGAATTGCTTGTTGGCTATGGGAGGGAAAGAACATGAATCATGTAACCATGGGAAAATATTCTAAATTAATTAAAGGAAATTTTTCAAAAAAAAAAAATCCTCAAAACTACAGTAAAAAAGTATCAGCAAGATGGAAAGAGGGAGTTCTCTTGATGAATACCATTTCTGAGGTAGGCAGAAAGAATTGATTTTCAAGGAATAAGGGGAAACCAGAAGCAAAACTATACACAGAGGAGTGCTGGCCAACTAACCACCCCCCCCTACTTCTC
>NW_025372529.1:0-4038 GCF_016433145.1 Gracilinanus agilis
GAAGGAAGGAGGGAGGGAAGAAAGGAAGGAGGGAGGGAAGGAAGGAAGGAGGGAGGGAAGAAGGGAAGAAAGAAAGGAAGGAGAGAGGGAAGAAAGAAAAAAGAAAGAAAGAAAGAAACTAGGTAGTGTTGATTATCATATTTTAGTCTCAGTAACACTGAGGTAATTAATGAAAATATTAACATTGTCATGTTATAGAAATGAGGAAACTGAGACTTAGAGAATGTGGTTTTCCCAAAGTCACAGGCAAGTAACTTGCAGAACTATTATTCAAGTCTGACCTTCTGAAGCCATGTTTTATGTTCCTCCCATTATGTTAAACTGGGGCCTTGGATTCTTTTCAAAAACCTTCTCATAGGTCTTTGAAATCTGACCCCTTGAATAGAATTGTACTCAGAGGATCCGTGATCAAATCCTGACTCTTCTACTTAATATCTGAATGACTTTTTTTTCAAAATCCTTAACTTCTGATGGGCCTCAGTTTCCCTTACTATAAAATTAGAGCTTTGATTAAAAGATCTTTATAATGTACTAAAACAAAAAGAATAGTGAAATTCTTAAAGATGACCCTGACTCAATAACTGTTTCAATAGGCTCTTTTTAAGAAGCCAGGCAAGATAATAATTTTCAAAAAGGATTTTTATGTAATATGGTTAATTGTTTATTAATATTGTTGTTATATTCAACATTTAAATGGATATGTATTCATTTGGATATGGGTATTTCCTTCCTCAGTGCAAATTGTAATCTGTCCACACCAACATATCTTTTATAAACCTTGTCCAGATTTTTCCATCATCCTCCACAAAGGATATAGCCAATAAGCTTGGAGATGATCCCCACTAAGTAGCCTAATTTGATTTTCAGATAACAGAAATAAGGTCCATTTGTCACTGGATACATTTTCAAAACCTTTCCATGTGAGTGGACCTGCCAGAGCTGATGCTCTGATGGGGTAAGTATAAAATATATGAAGTCAACTACATGTCACCACGATATATCCAAATATGTACAACTTTAGTGGAGGTATCAAAATGCTGCCAAAGAATCATGTCTTAGGGAATTATATAACAAGATCCCTCTTACTTGACATGAAGACATGGATCTATTTTGGAGATATCTAGAAACAAATGAAAATTGAGGTGCTGAAAGGGAGAATTGCTTCATTGATGTTAAAAGTCTCTTTAGCCAATGAGAAACATGTTTTGCTATACATTTCCAAAAACAGCAAAGTATCTTTCCAACTGTGAAAAGGAAGTAAAGCGTAGAACCCAAAGGGGCTTGCTCGTTGGTCTTCTCCCAACAGGCTCCTGGCTATCCCCATCCTTTCTGAAACTTTTAACCAAGGGCTGCATACCTCTGGCTCTACCTAGCCTAAGCAAGCCAAAGAAGGGTAAGAAAAGAGAACAATTCTAATCTCTTCTCTGTCACCCTTTGGGTACATTTTCACCTCCCGATTTCACATACTCAGACTATGTTCAGTCATTCACTGCTTCCTTCCCACCTCACAAAAAAGAGAATTGGACTCCAAGCTGCTACTAAAAGCCTTGGGCCATAGGAAGAAAGATCACTAAAACAGGCGAGGGATAGAATATATTTGAAGTATTGAGTCCAATTTTATGTTCAGGAGAGTCACCACAAAACGAGTCAGCCAAACCCAGCTTTCTATACTGGTGTAGATGGAGTACAGATGTCATTTTAAAAACACTAACGTTTGTATACTCTTGCTGGGATTATTACTTTTTCCCCCAATCACTTAGAGCTAACTGCACTAAAAAAGTTGCTTGTCTAGACATTGCCTAATAGACCGTAGGAAAGGGGAAAAAAAAGACTTTCAGCAGTGTAAATATCTTGGCAATCATTTAAATGCCTGCATGATGAGATGATTCCAGCTAAGAATCAAGAATACTGGCTAGAATTATAATGCACTTTTCTTTTCCTTTTCGTTTTCCTTTTTTTTTTGTATGAGAGGAAGATATGACTAGGTTATACAAAAGAAACAGAGAATAGTATACTATAAAAATGTAACATTGTGGATAGGAGGATGTCTTCCTATCTGAGAAGTGTCCTGAATGCCCCAGTTTGGTGTCTGTACCAAAAGAGCTTAGGTATAGAGAAAAGAAAGAATCAAATTATCAAATCCTGGTTGAACCTTTTTATACTCTAAGTATCATAGGATGATGTTAAGGGGAAACATAGAAGCAGAATAGATCATCCAAATCAGCTCCATTCCAGCATTTGGGGATCTCTCAGCATAATTAAAGATATCTGGGGTTGAGCATTGTTACCTCTGTTGGTTACCTTTGGTCCCACAGGAGAGTTCAAAGGAAGATTGAAGCTCCTCATGTGTTAAAAACATAGGAATTGAGGACTACACTTATTTGTGTCTTGTTCAGAATTGCCCAATTGGTTGCTGGCTGAGATATATTTTCCTAATCAACTTGATACTTACAAGTTGAGTGGTGAAGGGGAATTTACTTAATTTTCCATAATCCTTATGTAACTCTCTAGGCTGTATCAGCTGTAATATATGAGGGTTATAATTTGAAGGGATGAAATACTATGTCATTTGACTAAAGTTTACTCATATATATGTATATATTTATTAAAGGACATATGTATACATATCTATTTACATGAAAACATACACATATAGCCAAAAAGTGAGAAACAAAGCTAGAGGGAGAGTTACAGAGACATAGAAAGAGAAACAGAGAGAGACCCACAAGAGAGATAAGATTTATTAATTCATTGGCCAAAGCAGTTTGCTCTCTGAGAAAATGTCTATTCATGCAGGTGATACTTAATTTCTCTAGAGTAGCTGCAGCACTGAGAAGTTAAATAACCCTCCCAAAATCACACATTTAATTTTTGTAGTCATAGAAAGGTAGTTTTAGGGCTAGAGGGATCTTAAAAGTTATGAATTCCAAATCCCTTATTTCACAGATGAGAAAACTAAGGGCTAGAGTGGTTAGGGTCACAAGAGGTATGATTTATAGTAAAGATTTTCTATCTCTAAGGTTATCCTTTTAATAGCATGCTGTAACAACCCAGTGATATTTTTTTAATTAGCAAAACCATCTTATTTTGCTGATTAAGGGAGAAAACAAAAACCTGGATTGCCTGATTTTTAAAATTTTATCAATGGAATTTTTTTACAGCATAGTTTCACTTATCTGGTGAGACCTACACAGCAAAACAAAATAATACTCCAGGGGAAGAAATGGACATTTAATGAAGTAGAGGAATTCCAGGCATTCCTGATAAAACAGAGGTTAAAAGAATATTTGATGATCAAATTTGACACTGAAAAGAAGCCTAAAAATACTAACATAAAAAAGGAAAGTTATAAATGTTGGCAGGGATATAGAAAAATGGGGATTTTAATTCAATGCTGGTAGAGCTGTGAATGGATATGACCATTTTGGAGAGCAATCTGGAACCATGTCCAAAGAGTCATAAAACTGTGCATTTGCTTTGACCCAGTAAAACCACTACTAAACCTATATCCAAAAGAGATAAAAGTTAGGGAGAAAGCACCAACTCATACAAAAAATTTTTATAGCAGTTCTTTTTTGTGGTTGCAAAGAACTGAAAACTAAAGGGAGATCTATCAATTGGGGAATGGCTGAACAAGTTGGGGTATATGTTTGTAATGAAATACTATTATGTCATAAGAAATGACAAACAGGATGATCACAAAAATACCTGGAAAGACAAATTAAGCAATGCCAAGTAAAGTGAACAGAAAAAGGATTATATTGTACACAATAACGACATTAATGTATGATTATCAGTGGTGAATGATAATTATTATCAACAAGGTAAGAATTCAGTACAACTTCAAGAGACTTATGATGAAAAAAAGGACATCCATGACCACAGAAGGAACAGGGTCCAAAAGCATAATGAAACATACCATTCTTTGCTTTATTTCTTCCATGAACTTTTCTCCAGTGTAGGCAATATGTGTCTTCTTTCACGATATGATGAATATGGATGTATTATATGATATATATATATATGTAAATATATATA
>NW_025372530.1:0-6636 GCF_016433145.1 Gracilinanus agilis
TATATATATATATGTATATGTATATGTATATGTATATGTATATGTATATATGTATGTATGTCCCTAATAAGACTTGGTCTTGGCAGTGCAGTATGGATTCAGCTGAAAAGAAGTCAAACTCTATGTGGCCCTTTAAAGATGATGTGCTCAGATAAATAGGGATGAGTAGGTGGAGGTAGCAAAAAGGCATAGCATAACGAATTGGAGTGATACATTCAGTCGCATCTCTTCCACTAGCCTATTGTGTGACTTGGGAAATGTAATTTGTTACTCAGTTTCCCCATTTGTAAAATGAAGGAGTAGATCTTGAAGGTCACATCTAACTCTAAAATTCTGTGAGTTTATGAGATAATGATGGTGATAGAGATAAGAGGGTGATTTTATTGGTAGAGGGACCTCCCAGGTGAGAAAACTCCCTCTCTTAATGTCAGTCAGCACCTTCTCTGTAACTGATTATCTTAGCAAGTTGATTAAAATGCAGAAAAGTTAAATGATTTACTCGAGGTCACAAAACCAGTATATGTCAGAGATGGGACTTGAAACCAGGTCTCCTGGCTCTGGACCAGCTCTCTATCCTACTGCCCTATACTGTCCCTCTAAGAAACACTCATCAATAGCACCACCACCATAATCCCCACAAAGTTGAACTCATCATCAACAATTGGGGAGGGAATTGCAGAGCAAGAGAATGATAACCAAGGAGATGTACTGTGGGGACTATATGTCTTGGGGTCTCTCCAGTAACTATGGATGCTCAGCAAGAACCCTGAACCACTGAGTCAGTTAGACTCTGGTGTTGCCATTCATTGACTTAGCACCAAAGCCCTTATGAATCAACTGCAACCATGAGTCTAAGGGCAAAGTGTTGCAGACCAGCACTCTTCTGGCTGGTCATGATGTCCAACTTGACTGGGAGGATAGGGGAGTGAATGCCAGGTGGCACAATGGATAGCATGTTAAACTTGGAATCATAAAGACCTGAGCTAGAATGTTGCCACATATACTTACTAGTTTTATGATCCTGAACAAATTAGTTAAATCTCTCTCAGCCTCAATTTCCTCATCTGTAAAATGGGAATCATAATAGTACCTACCATCACCTCACAGCTATTAGATTAATTAAGATGATAGAAAAGGAAAATAATAAATGATGGAGATGCTTTGAGGAAACTAGACCACTAATTCACTATTGGTGGAGTTGTGAATTGATCTAACCATTCTATAGAGTCATTTGGAACTATACTCAAAAGGCTTTAAAACTGTGCATACTTTTTTGACCCAGAAATACCACTACTAGGTCTGTATCCCAAAGAGATTTTTAAAAAGGGGAAAGGATTTACTTTTACAAAAATATTTGTAGCTGTTCTTTTTGTGGTGGCAAAGAATTGGAAATTGAGGGGATGTCCATTAACTAGGGAATGGCTGAACAAGTTGTGATATATGACTGTAATGGAATATTATTACATTATAAGAAATGATGACAAGGATGATTTCAGAAAATCCTGGAAAGACCTACATGAACTGATGCAAGGTGAAGTAAGCAGAACCAGGAGAACATTGTACACAGTAACAGCAAAATTACATGATGAACAATTGTGAATGACTTAACTATTCTTAGCAATACCTTTGATCCAAGACGATCCCCAAAGACTCATGTTGAAAAATGCTAAATACCCTCCTCCAGAGAAAGAACTGGTAGAGTCTGATGCAGATAGAAGCATACTTACTATATTTCACTTCTTTTTCAACATTTTCCTCTATATTTTTTTTGTTCAAATTTTGTGCCACAAAATGACTGATTTGGAAAAATGTAATAATAAATAAGTAATAAATACAATAATGAACATGTAAAATCTATATCAAACTGCTTCTCATCTCAGGAAGGGGTCAGGGGAAGAGAGGAAGAAGAGAGGAAGGAAGGGGGGGTTTGGATCAAATTTTTAAAATTAAGATTAAAAATCATTTTACATGTAATTGAGGAAAAATAAAATATTTCTAAAATACGAATAAAATAATTATACCTACTTGAGGTTGTTTTGAGGATCAAATGAGTAACAGATACTTGAAAATCTTGAAGAACTATAAAATTGCTCTTTTATTGTTGTCATAATCATCATCATCATCATTAATAATAAGCAATTGAAAGCAAAAGTTAAAAGGTTAACTCATGAACATGAGTCAAAACAAAATAAAGGAAAAATAAACAATTCAATTTTAATCAAAAGTTTTCTAAAAAGAAGTTTAAGAAATTTTAAAAACTCATAGAAAAAACAGGCCCCTGGAAGAAGGAAGATGTGGAAATTTCTGGTCATCTGTATGGTTGCAAGATGTCCGACACAACAAAAATGCAAATTAAATCAAATGAGAAACAGAATGTTTGGGCACAATTAATATAATGAATAACATCATAATTACATCAAGGGAGGTGACTGAAACTCTACCCTTTTTGCAAAATTGGAAAGTGAAGAATGCAGATAAAATCCAGAATATTGGTTTAAACTCTTCACAGTGGCAATAAAATTATTATCATGAAGACCCAATTACCAGCTTCATTTCTTAACAGAAAGTATTGGTTCTCTCTGAATAAGGATGAGAACACCAATGACCTCTCCAAATGTAGACTGATTATGCCTTTATACATATTTTATACAAAGAATCACACACACATATATACACAAATCTAAAAAGACTTTTAAGATCACTATGTTTGCTGAAGAAAAAAAAAGATGTGTCCTGAAGTTCCATTAGTGCAAAGAAAAAATCATGTGAAAAGGATTTGGTAATTTTTGAAACAAGCTACATGAACATTGCCTGTGTTGATTATTGTAAAGTGACACAGTTCGGCACTCATGGTTTACTCTCATACTACAATTATATAAAATAGTTTCAAGCACGAAAACTCAAACATTTAATGACCCCCATGGAAAACTGATGTCCATTTAAAACATGTCACGAACACAATAATGTCAGAAGCAATTCTTATAAATTGTGATATTTTAAGGGAGATGATTTTGCCACCCTATTATGATTTTGCCTACCTTTAAAGTCGTATTATCTTTTCTAAATAAAATTAAGTACAGCTTCAGAATAAAAGATGGAGGGGAAGAAAAGCAACTTGATGTCATTTATCTATATAACTTGACCCCCCCCAAATTTTTAAACTATTAAACATCTTCATTAGATGGATTCTTCCTCCAATGATATAAAAATGTCATTTGGACTTAATAAGGATAAAAACTATTAATGCAAAAGAAAGAACAATAAATTCTGAGGGATTAGGGCTTGATTCTTCAAATCACATTGAATCAATAAATGAAGAGGAAATTTACATCCCGAAAACAAAAAGGAAATTCTGTGATTTAATTTGTTAAGAGACTTACTGGCATCCTGAAATCAAATCTGAATAAGAATACATTAAAAGTGTTTACTACTTGTGAAATATTGGCCTTAACATATACCTTTAAATTTTTTTAACAAACTGTACCTGATTTGAAAAGTATACTTATTAAAAGTCTCACAATATTAACAAAGTATAGGGTTTATTACAAGCAGCTGATGATGCAGTGATTAGGGCACTGGGCTTGGAGTCAAAGAAGAGTTGGGTTCAAATTTAGTTTCAGACACTCATTAGCTGGGTGATCCTGGGCAAATCCCTTAACTTCTGTTTGCCTTGGTTTCCTTAATTATAAAATGGGAATAATAATAGTACCTACTACTCCCTAAGTTGTTGAGGATCAAGTAGTTTTAAAGTGCTTAGCCTAATGCCTGACACATAGTAGTCACTGTATAAGTGCCCATTCACTTCTCTCTCCCTTTGTCCATCACCCTAAGTAGCTACAGAAAGATTAGCACTTCCATGCTAAAAATAATAAAGAAGATTAATATACTTTGTTTTTGTCCTTTGGGGGATTTTCTTGAGGCAAGGAATGGTCTGTTTCTTTTTTGTTAAATGACAATTATGAAGCATTTATTTATTCTCGTTCCCACCTTCTCTCCTTAAAAAAAAAAAAGCCAAACAAACCCTGTAACATATCCCCATAGTCAGACAAAAGGAATTTCTACCTTGGCCATACCCAAAAATGTGTGTCTCATTTTGCACATTAGTCCATCAACTCTCTGTCATGAAATGGGCATCGTTTTTCATCATAAATCATCCAGAATTAGAATCAATCATTGCATTGATCTGAGTTCTTAAGTGGTTAAAATTATTCATCCTTACAATAGTGATGTTAAAGTGTGAATTATTCTCCTACTTTAGCTAAATTTAATCTGCATTGACTTGTATAGGTTTTAAAGTACATGATAAGTAAATCTGAAATCTACCGAAATATTTTTGGACTTAGATATCTTTGCCATTAATAGTGAAAGCTGATAACAGGTACAGGTAATTAAGCATGTCAAATGTAATTTTTAAAGTGGCCTATCTTTGAATAGAACCAGGGAAACAATTAAGATCCAAGAATGGCACAAAAAAAGTCTTTCGTGGGCAATATTGGCCAGATCAACTAACAACATGTATTGACAGAGAAGTATTGAACTAATCACTGAGTTACATGGATTTATTTGTAGACACATAGGGATTTGTGAAGGCAATTCAGGACCAGAACATTTCCACTTGAAGGCACCTATCTTTAGGGAGCTCAGACTACTGTTCAATGTAGGTTAGCCAAGGAAATTATGGAAAGAGTGTAACACATCACTTCAGGCTATAAAAATTTAGTGCCTACCAAATATCTAGCAAGACATGGTCTGGTGGGTAAAATTAAACCTCACTATTTTCTCTAGACTGATAAAGGACAAATTCCCATAATATTAATACAAATTTCAAAATATCCTGGATGAACTGAACTGGAACTAGACAGATAGTAATTTAACACATACTTGTTGACTGACTGTTCCATTATCATAGAACAACCTATTTCCCATAAATCTAGATATAAACTCAAAAACAGCATTTTCATGTCTCCATCCCAAATATTCACAATTTCCAATTTACATGGAATTAAAAGCTTCCAAAGGACATATTTCAGATAGAGGAAATCAAAATCATGTGAAAACAAGTTGACTTACAAGTCATTTTTGTTGTCCTGCCCGCTACTCTTTTTCCAAAGACAATTTCGAAATCACAAATGCTCGTGTTTAATATACTATCAGAGGTTGCCATAATCAGTCTGCTTGACACTTCTGCCTTCTTTACTTCATCTTAAAATACAGTCAATGTAAATAGGAGTGCTGGCCAGCACAACCAAAACTAAACAATCGGTGTCTGTCCCATCTCTCAGAGAGACTCGGGGATCATCCCAGAGCCTTCCTGTAGAAAAAAGCTGAGAGTCAAAGTCTTCATTTTAGACTTCATTGTTTGACATGGAGTCAGGAAGAGCTGAGTTGAAATTCTGCCTCAGGATTAGATAGATAAGTATTGGATAGCTAAGTATCACTGGGAAAATCATTTAACCCATCTCAGCTCAGTTTTCTCATCTGTAAAATGAGAATAATAGTAGCATCGACCTCATAAGGTTGTTGTGAGGATCTAATGAACAACATATAAATATGTAAAGGGCTTTGTAAACCTTAAAGAATTAAATATTTGCCATTATTATTATTTCTGTTCTCATTATATTATCTAATGAAGAATTTGCTCCATCTTCCACTTTGTATATAACATGAAGCTAGTTATAGGTTCTCCCTCAAATGCTCAAATGAGTGGAAGGATCACAGGATCTCAGAATTGGGAAGTGATCTCAAAGGTTGTGTAGTCCAACCCATATCTGCAAAAGAAGCTCCATTACAACAATAATGAACACATGGTTAGTCTGTACAGGAAGAGCATCAGTGTTGGGGAGCTCACCACCTCTAAGACCCCAATTCCAATTTGGGTTGTTTTGTTAGGAAATATTTCTTCACAGAAGGAGCTACCAACTTAAAAATTCCTGTTTGGACAGTGTAATGATGTCTATTGGATCTCATTCATGCCAAAGTGTGACTTTGGGAAATGGCCTACAGAATGGCTTATTCATGCCAAAAAAATCTAGGGGTTGTCAAAGATTCAGACAGAAGTCAAGGCAGCAATAACTCCAACAATGTACATTGTGGAAATAACAACAACGAATGGTGTATAGTTATACCCATCACATTCGACTTCAGAGTAGAGATAGAAAAATGTTATCTCTCTCTTTTCTTTGCTGAGATAAGGAACTATGGATAGGTAGCATTTCTTTTCCTTTTTTAAAAAAATGTCTTTGTTACATTAAAATTCCCAAGAATATCCCTCCCTCCTTCCCTTCTTTGCACTAGAAAAGGAACCATTTGATAAATATATATATATATATATGTATATATATCCAATTCTTTCATATACTCTCAGACTTAATGTTGTGTGTTTTATTGTTACCCCTCTTTTTTATTCTTCATTTCAAATAATTATACATAAAGTAGGTAAAGGAGAGTTGGTATATTTGAAAATGAAGGATATATAAAACAAAAGATAGAAATATATTCATATAATGTCTATTGTAGGCTAATATATAAAATATTTAATGTAATATGAATGTTATATAATATTATGCATAACCCATTATATATAATTATATATTAAATAATGCATACAATTATATATAACAACTAATATATATTTAT
>NW_025372531.1:0-3588 GCF_016433145.1 Gracilinanus agilis
TTCCTTCCTTCCTTCCTTCCTTCCTTCCCAGACTTAGTGCTGAAAAGGACCTCAGAGGTCATCCAGTCCCACAAAGAGCTTGGATTCTAAGAGTTTGCCTAATGTCACACAGACAGCAAGTGGCAGAGGCAGGATTGGAACCCAGATCTTTTTTATTACAAAGTCAGCATTTTTTCCATTGTACCAAACCACTCTGACCACTAGCTCCTCCTATAGCTGTAAAGTAGAGCCCTGGAGACATTCCAGGGGAGGAAGCCTTGTGAATTAATAACTAGTCTTTATATAACACTTGAAGGTTTACAAAGCAAATCTTTCCAGCTCCAATCTTGTGATCCTAAGACCTAAATTAGGCTATAGACTCCCCAACTGTGGGGACTATAGCTTGACATCATGGTGGGTTGGAAGAAGTCCTGGGTTGTATTGTCAGGAGCCCTGGGTTATAATCTCATGTCTGTATCATCTCACTGTGTTGCCTTGGGCAAATCCTTTCCTTTCTGGAGACCTCAGTTTCCCCATCTGTAAAATGAAGGCAGTAGAGTTAATGCCCTCTATTGGGAACTTCTAGCTCTCCCATTTTAAAGAGTCTTGTCCCAGAATTCTACTGTTCTGAGCCCTTGTCCCTAAGCCTGCCCCCTCCAGGTCTCGGTGGCCCTGGGCTCTAGCAGGGCCTCTTCTCCTTCCTTCTGGCCCAAAGGGAGATCTTTCTCCCTCCTGCACTCCTCCAGGTACTCCTGTGGCTAGGGCTCTGCTTCTGGACCTTCATTTCCTTTTGTTTTCTTTTTCCTTCCTCCCCAGGGGTGCCTTTTCCATCGTGAGAAGGTGTGTGAAAGTTTTAGCTGGACAAGAATATGCCGCCAAGATTATCAACACTAAGAAGCTCTCAGCTCGAGGTAAGTGACTTGGCTTTGGATTTCTCCTTCCCTCCTAGGATACTTCTTTCACCTTTCCTACCCCATCAGCTGAGCTTGGGTCATGGCCAGGCCTCCGAAGAATTTGGGTGGAGTGGGGAGGGGTAGAGAAGAAATGTCCTTTTTTGTTGGGGGGGGGGGCTTCTTTGATTCTAGTGCCTTGCTCATTGGTTGGCCCCAAATTTGGAGTCAGAGGACCTGGGTCTGAATTTTGACTATTTGCCACTTTCTAGCTGTGTGACCTTGGGAAAATTACCTAACCTTTCTGAGCTTGGCTTTCTCCTCTATAAAAGGATTTTAGATCACATGTCCCTCTTTCAAGCTCTTTTCAGTTCCAAATCCTAGGATTTGATACATTTCTGCTTGTACTTTGAAATCATACCACTGGCTTCTTTCTGAAGGATGTGGATGCTAGAGGCTGCAGTTTATCTGACCTGCTGTGGGGTTTTTTTGGGTTAATATTTGCTTCTATTCTTCTCCAGGCTACAGGTAAAAAAGTGGCTTTGCATACATCTTTTTCCTTCTAGGTACAAAAAGGCACAAGATAAAATAGGGCCATGCCTTCTTTGCCTCATTTCCCCTTCCCCAATCCCTGAGATAGTTCTAAGGGCAGTACCTTACTGCCTAAATCCTCATTAAATTTTTTTCTTAAAAATTTTTTTTCTCATGCAAAACCCTTACCTTCTATCTTGGAATCAATACTGTGTATTGGTTCCCAGGCAGAAGAGCAGTAAGGGCTAGGCAATGGGGGTTAAGTGACTTGTCCAGGGTCATACAGCTAGGAAGTGTCTGAGGCCAGATTTGTTTGTTCGTTTGTTTTTTAAATGCTTACCTTCCATCTTAGAATCAATACTATGTACTAGTTCTAAGGCAGAAGAGTGGTAAGGGCTAGGTAATGGAGGTTAAGTGACTTGTCCAGGGTCACACAGCTAGGAAGAATCTGAGATTTGAACCCAGAACCTACCATCTCTAGGCCTGGCTCTCTATATACTGAGCTACCTTATTAAAAATGCCTCTATTCTTATTAAATTTGATTGGAGCTATCATGCTTAGTGGATAGATTGATTTAGAGTAAAAAAACAACCCTGAATTCAAATCTTGCATTTCCTACTTAGTGGCTTCATCATTTCATCTCACTGAGCCACAGACAATTCCCTAATATTTATTTAATCTCACAGGCATTTATTAAGTACTTGCCATGCCCGAGGCACTGTGCTAGGCACTCAGGATATAGAGACAAAACTAAAACTATTCCCTGTCCCCAAGGGGCATATGTACTATTGGGAAAGGGTGTGGGAGGCCAATAAGAGAAGCAGTCTTAAATAGATGAAAATCTGAGATTCCTCTTTTGACCCCTTTTCTGATCCATACCTTTTCTTATTGAAAAACATTATAGCCCTCTAGGAAAACTTTAAGTTCTTAGTAAACCAGCACTTAATGAGTTAACAGCCTTTTTTCACTCAGCAGAGTAAAGCTGCAGCTTTGAGCACATCTCTCTAACTGCTCCAGGCGTCCCAAGGTCACAGAGTGGCAAGCTCAGGCAAAATAACTTTTAGATAAAGTGAGGCTCATTTTTAGCCTTGAGACTTTTTCTCATCTGGCATTTTCTTCATAAGAAAATTCTTTGTAAAACTATAACTTTATTGTGCTTTGATATGACATAATTTGTGTTTCTGTGTAAACGTGAAGTTTTGGGGGGTTCTTTTGTGTGAAATGAGTCTTGAAGTATATATAATAAACTCCATGCTGCAAGAGACACAGAGAAGCAGCTATGAGCTAACAGAAAGATCTCCCGTGTCCCATTACTTCTTTATCAACTAAGCTGTCTTTATCAGATTATCTGGAGATGATAGATAGATCTCAGAAATGGGGACTTTTCCACATTTAGGACCAAGAACATACATGATCATCCATGGAGGGAAAAAGTACAAAGTAGCAGGATTAGGAAGGGCTTCCTGTAGGAGGAAGCCCTGAAACTGAACCTTGATGGAAGTCGAGGATCCTGATGGCAGGAGGGAGTAGATTCCAAGCATGGGGGACCACTTGGACAGAAGTGCAAACAGAGGAGATGAATGCCAAGAGTGGGAAACAGTGAGTAGTTCAGTTTGGCTGGAATGTATCTACTAAGTTAATAAAAGAGTTAAAATCCTCATTGTTGGAGGGATTTCTCACACCAGTGAGATCTTAACATATTGATGAAAAATTCATCCTATTAGATTTGACTTAAGGAGGCAGCTAGGCTGCTCAGATGATAAAGCTCTGGGCCTGGAGGCAAGAAGAGCTGAGTTCAAATGTGACCTCAGACACTGCCTAGGGAAAATCATTTAACCTCTATTTGCCTTAATCTGCTGGAGAAGGAAATGGCCAACCAACCACTCCAGTGTTTTTGCCAAGAAACCCATATGGGGTCACAAAGAGTCAGACATGACTGAAAAGCAACTGAACAATGACAAGAAGATTTGACTTAATTTTTTGGAATATAAACAGGGTTAGAGTACTAGGAAGATATGCAGTGACTCGGTGCTCCCCAGTCCATGCCTTTCTTGGCTTTTGGACTTTCCTCTCCATGAATGGAGGGTCCTATCTGTTTAAAGGGTTGCATTTTGTGTTCGTATTCATAGAATAGTTTAGGTTTTTGAAATCATCTCATCATAACAACTCTGTGAGGTAGGTAGTATAT
>NW_025372532.1:0-2879 GCF_016433145.1 Gracilinanus agilis
TGGCGGCAGCGGCGGCGGTTCGGAGGATAGAGGCTTCGCTTCCAGCGCGGCCCCCACCTGCCTCCATCCTCCGAGCTGATTGGCCGCTGCTTGACAACCGACCCTCACAACAAACCCTCCGGCCTCCATCCCCACCTACCTTGGCCTTCAGGCCAATCAGCTGCCGCTGCTGCCACGCCTCCGGAAAATTTTCACCAATCAAAACAGGGTCTGGCGCCTCCTTTCCTCATCGCGGCCCCGCCTTTCACTTCTTTCGACAAATCACAATGAAAGGGTGTTCGAGGTCCTTCCTCCGCCTAGGGTTAACCAATGTGCGCCTGCGATTTCTTAAGTCCCGCCCCTAGCTCGCAGCTCCATCCATCCTGGTCCCACCCCCCGCCACCTTCCTCCCCAATCTCATTTATGTTTGAAAAGGCTGCGGCACACCTCCAACGACGTCCGCGCCAATCCCCTTAGCAACCGCTCAGAGGCCAACCAATCGTGGTCCTCATTGTTGGGAGGCCGATCATACATCAGCCAATAGGAAGAACCCTCAGAAGATCCGTGAAGCTGCTCGGTTATCATGTTAATTCTGGGCAAGTCTGGGGAGAGACCCTCCTCCCTAATTCCTTCCCTGGATGTCTTAAAAGAGTCCAGGATGGCTGAAAGGAAGGGAGTACAGTGACCATCCAGATTTGACCCCTCACTTCAGCCCTGGAGCCCTAGAGCCACTAGGAAATTTAATCTGCAAGCAAATGCTGAAAGTGAAGTTCTCCTAGAAGTCATTCATTGGGTTCCATATTCGCTGGTGACGAATTTTAGGAAAAGAACTTCAGAGAGGTCATAGGTCAACCTCATTTTAACTGATGAAGGAGGTCCTGGGACCCGCGCAAGCCAGGAATGCTGGAATGAGGTCGCAGGCAGAGAACAAGTCCTCATATCAAACGCACCCACACCCACAATACAACACGTGTGCATGGATATATACATATTTACATATACACACATCTACACATATCCACACATATAATATGCGTGGATGCCTACATATATTCATACATACATATTTTATAGCAGCCCTTTGCTGAGTAGCAAAGAGCTGGAAGGAAAGTGGGAACCCATTGACTGGGGAAATGGTGGAACAAATCATGGCTCACGAATGGAATGGAATATTACTTCTTCCTTTGAAAAGTTGAGATGAAGAATTCAGAGAAAGCTGGAAAGACTTGTATATGCTCATGCAGAACAAAATGACTACAGCTGGAAAACACAGTTCTGTAAATGGAAACACCAAAAGACTTCAGAATCTAATACATGCAAATGAACAGTCTTGACTTCAGAGGTTGGAGAGGACAAGTAGTCTCTGGCTTCTCAGCAGTGTGGTGTTGAAGTGACTGTAGTTTTGGTTCTCAAATAAGGCTAATGCACTGCTTTGTGTTACTTAATCATGCTTTGTTATAAGGGAGGCTCATTTTGGAGGGAAAGGGAGAGGGTAAGAGAGCCATTGGAAAGTAACAATTCTGAAAAAAATTTAAATATAATACACAGGAAATTTTAATTTAACTTTATTGACCTTATTTCAGTCATCAATCCACAAGCATTTATTAGGCTCTTACTATGTGCCAGGAACTTTGCTAATCACTAGGAATTCAAAGACAAAAGTGAGAAAAGTCTATGAAATTACAAAGACAAAAAGTCCTTGCCTCCAAGAGGCTTGTATTCTAATGAGGAGACAACATGTACATATATAAATACATATGTACAGAAGAATTTATGTTTATAAATAGCTCATTTCCTTGTGTATATTATATATTAGTATATAATTATATTAATATACTATATAGTTTATATTATATTGCTACATATAATATGCTGTTATATACATATATATATAGTATACAAGAGAATGCACTAGTAATGGGGATCTGTAGGAATAAGGCTTCTTGTAGAAGGTGATATGCTGAAGGAAACTAGGCGTTCCAAAAGGTACAGGTAATAAGGAAGTGAACTTCCAGCTTGGAGGATGACAAATGTAAAAGCATAGAGACAAGATAGAATTGTGTGTATGCAGAACAGAGAGTAGGCCAATATAGCCAGATCAAGACATTTTCAGAGGGAAATAAAGTTTAAGAAGGCTGGAAAAGTGGACTGGGCCTGGTTGCAAAAAGATTTAGATACAAACTGAAATATTGGATCCGAGAGATGATGTCGGGGGGTGGTTGGGTGGGGCATGCAGCTAGGTGGTAAGGTGGATAGAGCACTGGATCTGAAACCATGAAGACCTGTTTTCCAGTTTGGCCTCAGACACATAGCTATGTGTCCCTGAACAAGTCACTTAACCCTGTTTGCCTCAATTTACTTTTCTGTCAAATGAGCTGGAGAAGGAAATGGCAAACCATTTTAGTATCTTTGCCAAGAAAACCTCATATAGGATCACAAAGACCCTGAAAATGACTAAATAACAACAGGCTATAGGAATAAATGGAGTTTATTTAGAGGGATGGCATAATAAGAACTGAACTTCAGAGACTACATAGGAGATATTGTGATAGGTGATTTATCCAGGTGATAAAGACCTGAACTGGGATGGTGATTGTGTTGTGAGGGAAGAAATATCAAGATTTGGCAATATAATTGGATATGTATGATGAGGGAGTGAAGTGTCAAAAGATGTCACCATGGTTGTAAGCCTGGTTGATTGGAAAGGATGATAGTAACCTTGACAATATTAGGGAAGTTTTGAATGGAAGTGGATGGGGAGAAGGAATGACACAAGCAATGAGTTCTGTTCTGGACATTTTAAAGTTGAGATGCATTTGGAATAGTCAGTTACAAGGGACTACTAGGCAGATGATGATATGGGAAGTCAGGAGAGAGTGAAGGACCATATATATATATAT
>NW_025372533.1:0-8952 GCF_016433145.1 Gracilinanus agilis
CTCCTTCCCTCCCTCCCTCCCTCCCTCCCTCCCTTTCTCCTGCCTCCTCCTCAAAGCTTCCTCCTGAAGTCTTTTGCACTGGACCCTGGACCCTCTAAAGACAGCTGCATAGACCTGTCTTCTAAGCGACGACAGCCCTGGTTCCATCACTTCCTGAACGGGCTGCCAGAGGGCTAGAGTCCAGCTGTTTGATGGGGCTGCTAAACTGGAGGCAGGCGGGATCCAGCTCTTTCCCCTCTCCCATAGGGGACAGATTCCCGGTTCAGCGTGGAATCTCTCAACGTGACTGCGGGACTGGCCACCCCCTGCCCTCCCGATGCATTCTTGGAGAAGGTGGACAGCAGGACCTTTGAAGCCGCAGGGAAGGTGCCCGCGCTGACTTCTAGTGTCCGCGTCTGTGTACTCCAGATGTCACGTGCTCAGATTCATTGTGTGTGTGTGTGTGTGGGGGGGGGTGCAGGGAACCTCCAGGAGAGTCATTTTCATACATGAAAATTTCATTTGGTGGTCTCTGGCCGTGGCTCAGCGTGTGGCTTCCTGCGGGCTTGGATTTCAGCGCCTCGCAGCCATCCGCCTAATTCTCCGTGGAGAGGGAGGGCTGGGAGAGCCATCCATGCACGTGGGAGTCGTGCCTTTTGTCTATTCACGATTCGCCAGCAGACCTTTTGGCCTCCTGTGTTCAGAGTGCTGGGCTGGACCCCGAGGGATGGAAGAACCAACCAGGCAGCCTGGTCTGGGCAGGGGATGGCGTCCCAAGCCTGGAATGAAGAAGACCCGAGTTTCAGTGCCGCTTCTGACACTTCCTATCTGTCCCATCCTGAGCCTTGATTTACTCATCCGGGAAGTGGGCACACGGGTAGTCTCTATCTCACAGGGCTGTTATGAGGTTCCTGATGAGATAATGCAATGAGGATTCCATCATGAAATGGCAAGTGCATGATGAGAGCGAGTAGAAAATGCCCTGAAACCTTTAGCACACGAGAGATACCGTGATGTGATTCTAATTCATCATAGATACTCTAGTGCCTAGCGAGTTAGAAAATAGCATTAATCACTAAGATTGGCCACTATCAAATTTATTTTCATAATTGACATTTTAAGGATTAATTATGTAATGAATCATAGGATCATAAGGACATAGTTCTATTTTAGATAGAATTAATAAAATATCATCATCATCATCATCATCATCATCATTATTATTATTATTAAGCATGGTCCCTGCCCTCATGGAGCTTAGAGGTTGGCAGTGTAGGTTTCAGGGGCTGCCCGGATCATGGGCTTGGAAGTTGGGTCTGGGCTGTGTCTTCCTCTTATGGGACAGGGAGAAGAAACCCAGGACACCCTCTCTCTCTCCAAGTGGCTTCTGATCTGACCCGGGAACATCACATTTAACAAACATATCTTGAAATAATCCCCATCCTTTGCTAAAGCTGTTGCTCCTCCCTCAGGGTCTCCCATGTAACTGAGAAAGGCAGACAGCTATTTCATTCATTCATTCATTCATTCATTCATTCATTCATTCATTCATCCATCCATTTATCTATCAATTCATTCATTCATTTATTCACTCATTCATTCATTTCTTCATTCATTCATTCATCTATTTATCAATTCATTCATTCATTTATTCACTCACTCATTCATTCATCTATTTATCTATCAATTCATTCATTCATTTATTCACTCACTCATTCATTCATTTGTTCATTCATTCATTCATCTATCTATCGATTCATTCATTTATTCACTCATTCATTCATTTATTTGTTTGTTTATTCATTCATTCATTGATTCATTCATTCATTCATTTATCTATCGATTCATTCATTCATTCATTTATTCATTCATTTGTTTATCCATCTGTCTATCTCTCTGTCTGTCTGTTTATTTATTTATTTATTTATTTTACTCCCTTACCTTCTGTCTTAGAATGGATGCTAAGTATTGGTTCCAAAGTAGAAAAGCTGTGAGGGACTGGGCAGTTGGGGTTTAGTGACTTGCCCAACATCACGCATCTAGGAAATATCTGAGGTCATATCTGAACCCAAGACCTCCCATCTTGAGGTCTGATTCTCTAACCACTGAGCCTTCCTGCTTGCCCCAAATAGCTAACATTCCAGGGTGCTTGGGTCCTGGCTCCTCTCAGATCTTCTGGTTTCTGGTTTTTCAAAGAAGCATAGATTTAAGACTGGAAGGACCATTGGAGGTCTTTGAGTACAAATCCTCCACTTTATAGATGAAGAAACTGAGTCCTGGAGGAAGAAGAGACAGTAAGTGTTAGTGTTGAGCTTCAGACCTGAATTTTCCAAATCTAGGGCTCCATACATTAAGCTGCAGTTTCACGTGGGAGAGAGACCCTCACTTATTAATCTTACTTGATGAATCTTCTCACAATCTCTAGTTTCCTCTAAGACTCAGGTCATCTGCTCCCTCCTACCTGAAACTTTTCATGCTATGCCCAGCTGTTTTAAACCCTCATCTGTCAAAGAGTGGCAGGGCTAAGCAGTCAGGGTTAAGTGACTTGCCCAGGGTCACATAGCTAGGAAGTGTCTGAGGCTAGTTTTGAACCCAGGTCTTCCAGCCCCAGGCCTGACATTCTATCCACTTTGCTACCTAGCTGCGCCCTTGTCATTATTTTGAATGGAGTTGTGCCCATGTTGTCTCCTTGGAAAAAATGGAAGCTCCTTGAGGTCAGGAACCTTTTCAATTTTGTCTTTTATATACCCAGAGTCCAGCATAGTAGCTGGAGCATAATAGGTGCTTAATAAATGCTTATCAATCAATTAATTGATTGCTTACCCGCCCTGGTCAATAGAATATGAACTCCTTGAGGGCAAGCGTTCATTTTTATCTTTGAGAGGTAGCATGATCTAGTTGGATAGAATCATTGGACTTGAAAGTCTGGAAAACCTGAGTTCAAATCCTTCCTCATGCACTTATTAGCTTGGTGACCCTGGACTAGTCATTTAATCTCTCAGCACCTCTATTTCCCCAACTGTAAAATGGACATAATAATAGCACTTCCCTCAAAGAGTTGTTGTAAAGATTGAATGGGATGAATGAATGAAAAAAGTATTTTTATGGGATGCTAACTGTTTGCCAGGGACTGAGCAAAGCTCTGGGGACACAAATAGAAGATCCAAAGATAGTCCCTGCCCTCAAGGTGCTTCTATTTCCTTCTCCAGCTCATTTGATAGATGAAGGAACACTGAGGCCAACAGGGTGAAATGACTTGCCCAGGGTCACACAGCAAGGAAGTTTTTGAGGCCAGATTTGAACTTAGGAAGATGCATCTTTCCGATTCCAAGCCCAGTGCTGTATCCACTGGCCTCCTATAAGTGATGGTCCCCAAGGGTGTGAAGGTCCTTGGAAGAGGGAGCATCTTCTTCTTTCTCACTGTGTGACTATTGCAGTTACCTGCTGAGCTTGGAATCTTCTCCAGAATCATCCGATCGAAACCCATTATAGAGTCAGTGCCAGTAACTTCCAGGATTCTCTTGTATTTTTTTCATCCTCTTGGATCAAGAAACCAGAATGTGATAAACTTGGAGATTATTATACAAAACTGAGTAAATCCCTGCCCTCACGGCGCTTACATTCTACTGAATCCCACGTGAGGGGAGGAGCAGAGAAGCTGAAAGTCAAGACAGTTACTTGTGGACACGGGGACTGCTGCCCCTTTGGCTGGATGTCCTCACAGTCTCTGGAGAGCTCTGGCTTCCCTGTGCCAACCTTGTCTTAGGCAGAGAGGCTGTTGGGTCTTCCTTGGGTATATGGGAAAGAGGATTCAGTGGGAGGCGGGTGAGCTGAGTTTTGAGTCTTTTTTTAATTTTTGCTTTTTTAATTTTTTAATTTTAATTTTGAATATTTTGAATATTTTCCTTCAGCCTATTTTTAACCCTTTCTTTCTGCCTTAATAACAACTCCAAGACAGAAGGGAAAAGGCTGAGTAATTGGGGTTAAGTGACTTGTCCAGTGTCACACAGCTAGCAGCTATCTGACGATGAATTTGAACCCAGTTCTTCTTGACTCTAGGACTGCCACTCTCTCTGTCCACTGTGCCACCTAACTCCCCCCACAAGTTTGAATCTTGACCCTGGCAAGTTACTAGCTTTATGACATTTTGAGGGCCTCAGTTTCCTCATCTGTTAATTGGGAACAATGTTCATACCAACTGAACCATAGGGTGCCTGCGAGGAGAGATTCCCTTCTAAAGTCTCAAGCTTCACGTAAATGTGAGTTTCTGTTAGTATCTTGTCTCTCTCATCTGTTTCTCATTTGCTCATCCCATTTCAGAGAACTCATAGGGGGAACTGAAGGACTCTTTAAGCACCTATGATGTACCAGTCACTGTACTAAGTACGTCACAAATATTCTCTCATGGGATCCTCCCACAACCCTGGGAGGCATGTGCTCTTTATTATTAGCACCCATTTTACAGATGAGAAAACTGAGGCAAACAGGGTTCATAGACTTGTCCAAGGTCACATAGCTAGTAAGTGTCCAAGGCTGGAACGAACTCTGTGTCTTCCTGACTCCAGGCCCAGTGCTCTATCCATTGTGCCACTGAGCTTTTCATAGGAACATAGGTTTGTAGCCTGGAAGGTACCTTGTAGACCACTGAGTCCAAACCCTCCATTTTACAGATATAAAAACTGCGGTCCAGGGAGATACAACTTGTCCAGGTCATACAGTACTTTGTAACGGAGGCAGGATTTGAACTCAGATTTTCCTGACTTCAAAGTCTAGTGCTTTATCCAGGAAGCTATGTTGCCTTTTCATTAGAGATGGTCCTGCAACAGTTTCATCTCCTGATTATCATTCTTTTATGCTATTCCTCTATTATTCCTTTTTCTTTAATGTTCAGCAGACTATATAGCTCAGGTGGGTAAAAACTGCTTTTTCTAGTCAAATAAAAAGTATCTGAGTTAGAGGACAGCTGGATGACTCAGTGGGTTGAAAGTCAGACCTTGAGATAGGAGGTCCTGGGTTCAAATCTGGATTCAGACACTTCCTAGCTGGGAGACCCTGGGCAAGTCACTTCACCCCCATTGCCTAGCCATTATCGCTCTTCTGTCTTGGAACTAATACCCAGGATTGATTCTGAGATGGAAGGTGAGGGTTTAAAAAAAAAAAGAAAGAAAAACAGTACTTGGCTTTCAGTTTCTCATCTGATTTCCCCTGAAAGCATCCTGGGTAAAGTTCCCCTAGTGAACAGGACTGTAGGAATCATGGCTATTTCTTCCTTTCCCCACATGGTTTTGATTTCTTTCACTACTGCTCTGTTTGGAGAGCTTTTCATTCCATTCTTCATTCATTTGGAGATTAAGAGTATTAGGTAGGGTGGGGTCTACTAACAAAGGCTCCTTTTTGCATTTTTTACAGGTCCATGTTATGTCTGGGGGACTGCTGGCCCCACTTTTGTCTTTAGCACAGTATATCGGTCCCAGTTTGATTTCGTTCTTGACTTCTCCAGGGTATTCTGGAATCTGTATATGGGGCAGCTAAGTGGCTCAATGGATATTTCTATTGGTTTACCTTATCTTCTTGAGTTCAAATCTAGTCTGAGACCCCTTCTAGCTGTGTGACCCTGGGCAAGTCACTTTACCTTGTGGACCTCAGTTTACTCATCTGTCAAATGAGCTGCAGAAGGAAATGGCCAACCACTCCAGGATCTTTGCCAAGAAAACCCCAAATGGGGTCACAAAGAATCAGGTGCAACTGGTTTGCCTCAGTTTCTTCATCTGTAAAATAAGTTGGAGAAGGAAATGGCAAACTACTCCAGTATCTTAGCTCTGTGAACTTGGGCAAGTCTCTTTACCTTGTTGGCCTCAGTTTCCTCATCTGTCAAATGAGCTGGAGAAGGAAATGGCAAACCACTCCAGTATTTTTGCCAAGAAAACCCCAAATGGAGTCATGAAGACATGAAGAATCAGACATGACTGAAACAACTACAACAACAACAACAACAATTTGTACTACAGAGATTTGTCATCTGTTTGTAAAGCAGAGCAAACTTCTGTTGTATAATTCTGGTCACTTGATTATATCTAAGTATTCAGTTGGCACTAAATTTTTGCACTCTGTATTGATATACTCTATAATTGCTACTGTTTCCTTGCAAAAGCTGCATCAATTGATCAATTTTTTCTCCTTAAGATCATAGAGTTAAGGCTAGAAGGGTCCTTGGAAGCCATCAAGTCCAACCCCCTCATTTTATAGATAAAGAAACTGAGGCAGAGAGAGGGTAAGGACTTGTCCAGGGTCAGAGAGCTAGTATCGAAATCAAATAATCTGAATCATTCTTCCTCCAGGTCCAACCCTCTATCCACCACATCACCTTAACAATGATTTTTCTGTAATATTTGTAGCAGCAACCTGGTTTTGTATCTTTGTCTCCAAAAAAAACAACCCTCCATTTCTGGAAACAAATCCAGGACACAACTCTTTTGTTGGATGCTCCTTTGCTGCCATGTCAAGTCCATCAGGCCTTCACTCATGGTGGGCCTTTTGGTTCCACTCTTGTATCTTAGCCATTTTATGGAGGTAAACCAACAGCAATTACGGACTGTTACTATTATTATTGCCATCTTAACCATCCCAGCTCAACTCAAATCCAATTCATGCATAAGTCAAAACAGTATCCCATGATGCCATTGGTTCTCTTTGACCACAAAGGACCCCCGCCCACAAACAGTCTAGGGGAGTCACATCCCAGGATTGTTTGTGAGAGCACAGTTGGGACAGCCCAAGGGGCCAAGGCTTCTCAAGAGTTTTCTGGCCAATGACACCCATGATCTAACTCGAACATGGAAGACATCATGGTTTAAGACAGAGGTGTCAAACATGCAGCCATGAGGCCCACAACACTTGGATGTGACCCAAATCAGATTAATTGTAACTGGGAAGTACTTAACAAAATAAATAAAAATGCAGTAAAATAGAGATAATATTATATTAAAAGCTAAGTTATTGTGTGGCCTGCAGGAATGCATATTTATGTTTTGATGGCCTTCATTTCTGTTTGAGTTTGACACCATTGATCTATTTGAGTCTGACTTTTCTCTTTCTAGTAGATAGAGAGCTAGACCTGGGTTCAAGTCCCACCTGAATAGTTTCAAGCTGTGAATCCGTAGCACCTTGTTCTCCTCATGTATCAGATAGAGACAATAATAATCTTATACCTATTTCCTTTTTTTTAAAAATTCAATGTCATGTTCAGTTTCATATTCTCTCCTTCGATCCTTCCCCTTCCTTAACAAAGGAGAAATAAAAAAAAAACCATAGTCATGCAAAAGAAGTTCCATCATTAGCCATGCCAAAAAAAGAAAAAAAGAAAAAGAAAAAGAAAATATACTTCCATTTGTACTTTGAACCCTTCTTCTCTCCCTGGAGGTGGGTAGTAGGTTTTATCATGAGTCCTTTGGAATTGTGGTGGGTCAGTGTGTTGATAAGAGCTACAGAGTCTCTCAAAGTTCATTTTTATAATGTTATTGTTATGGTATACATAGTTCTCCTGGTTCTGCTCCCTTCACTTTGCATCTGTTCCTTCAAGTCTTCTCCTCCTCCATTATGAGGAAAATGCCTTGCAAATCCTGAAGCACTCTGCAAGAGTGAGTTATTGACCATATTGCTGGGTTGGGGAGTCCCTCCTCTAGACATCTGATGACCTGATCATCTGCTTAGCTATGCCTCTTGCTTCAATCTTCCTTCGTTCCTTCCTTCATTCCTTCGTTCCTTCCCTTTCTTTAAGTATGGTTCCAAGAAGAGAGGTAAGGGCTAGGCAATAGGAGTTAAGGGTCTTGCTTAGGGTAACCCAGCTAAGAAGTGTCTGAATCCAAATTTGAACCCAGAACCTCCCATTTTTAGGCCTGGCTCCCAGTTCACTGAGCCTCCTAGCTGCCCCATCTCTTCTTCTTGTAAGCCTCAGCCCATCAGACAATAAGATCTGGGTTCAAGACCTCACCTACGACCAAGAATACCTCAGTGATTGGGCAAGCCTACTTCAGTTTTCTTCATCTGTAAAATGGGAACAAGAACTCTAGAGCCAGCAGAATCACTTTTGTGAGACTCGAGCCATCTCTCTGCAAACTTTAGAAGGCCTCTATTTCTGTTACTGTGATCATGATGATGGCTCCTTCTGCCATGTTTCCAAGGCCAGTTGTAGCCTTGGAGAGTCTTGGGAGCTTTTTTTCTTCGAGACAGTGAGCAGAGAACATCGGTGAAGCCTACCTTCTCCATCTCGCTTGGGAGCCAGGCCAGATTTCTTGGACAGTCAGAGGAGGGGGCCCAGAGCCTGGCTCTGGAAGCCCTTACAGTTATACACCTCACCCAGTTCCTGGGCCAAGACCTAAAGGTGTTGATTTCTTTGCTTCTCGGGGCCCAGATCCCCTCGAAACTGCACGTCTGGCTTCCAGCAAAGATCCTTAACTCTTTGGCAGGGAAAGACTCTCAGCAGCCAGACCTCTCTTGGGGAGGAAGCTCTGGCCTTGGTTCCATCAGATAGGAGAGAGTTAGGTATTCACACACACGCCCCTTCCCACCCCCTCTTCATTCCTGGAGCTGAGGGCTGCCAGGAAGACTGGTGGGGAGCTGTCCCTTTCTGAACTCCAGGACTAACCCCTCTTCGTATCCAGGTTGCCCACCAGGATGTCCCCCAGACAAATATTCTTCCCATCCAGGGACAGAGCCTGCACAGTGCCTCCCTCCCCATTTTGTGAGGGATGAAAGCTTGTAATTTGAACTGGACAGGAAGATCTCCTCTCTGGGGTGTGAATCCCTTTTCTGTATGCTTCTTCCCTGGAGAAAGGATGCCAGCATCTCTGGTGTCAGTCACCAACAGATGAAACCATTGAAGGCAGATGGAGATGGAGCCTCTTCTCTCTCTCTCTCTCTCTCTCTCTCTCTCTCTCTCTCTCTCTCTCTCTCTCTCTCCCTCCCTCCCTTCCT
>NW_025372534.1:0-1307 GCF_016433145.1 Gracilinanus agilis
CTCTCTCTCTCTCTCTCTCTCTCTCTCTCTCTCTCTCACTCTCTCTCTCTCTCCTCTCTCTCCTCTTTTCTCTCTTTTTATCTCATTCTCTGTGTGTATCTTTTCTCTGAAATCCAAACATTCCATGTGTCATATATAACACTGACATCCTAGGCACCATGCTTCATTACAGCTTTCTCTTTCAAAAATAGCCTACTTCTCTCAGTGTGATCCGTTCATTCAAGCAAAACTCCCCAAAGTCCTTTTCTTAAAAACAAAATTGTGAGCTCATTTTTACATCACCTAAATTACCTCCTGCATCCTTCCTCTCCCAGAGAGCTACCACATATAACAAATTATTTTTAAAGGGAAAAAGGAGAGAATAAAATCAGCAGAGTCAATCAATTAATATATCAGAAAAATCTGAAATATAGTCAATGTTGCATACTCAAGGATCTCCACCTCTGCCAAGGAATAGGAATGGGGAGTGGAGAGGAGGTAGGATGTCTTCTCACATCTCTTCTTAGGGATGAGTCTCTTAGGATTCTGATGCCCTGAGGCGTCTTCCCATTAGCAGTAGCTCCCCCTATCAATGACCATAGGCAAATCAAATCAAAGAGCTCTCAATTACAAGGGGGACAGAACTAAAGAGCTTGGCATCAGAGATTGAAGGAGCAAGGGACATTTTGGTGGAGAAGATAAAACTTTGGGATGATAAGATAATTCTCTTCCAGAGAAAGGGAAACAGTACTTCCTCTAGAGTCAGAGAATCTGAGTTAATATCTTGTCGCTGATAGCTTCTCTGGGTGTGAATGGCCCTGAGTTGCTTATTTAATCTCCCTGGGAGCTCAGTTTCAACCATAATCAGGGTAATTAGAATATGAAGAGAAACTATGAACAGTGAAAAAAATCTTCATATAAAATATCTTTGATAAAGGCTCATTTGGAGGCCAGCAGGTGTGTGGTGGATTAGGGGAGCTAGCCTCTACTACACCCTGCCCCAGTGGCCCTGGGCACATTATTTAATCTTAATGCAGGGAGCTTGCTAAGAATATTTGCCAGGATCAACCAGAAGGTGTTCTCTACAAAGAATTTGCATAATAATTATATCACAGGAAGGATGGAAGGGTGGAAGGACAGAAGGAAAGAAAAGGCTCTAATAGCTAAGATATATAGGGCATTTAAAGACCAAATGCCCTCCCCCAAAAGATAAGTGGTCAAAGGAGATGGGCACATCCTTCTAAAGTGTTCAGAGGTCTAATTACTCAAATATACAAGGAACTAAATCAATTGTATAAAAAAATCAAGCCATTCCCCAATTGATAAAT
>NW_025372535.1:0-6507 GCF_016433145.1 Gracilinanus agilis
AGGGAGGAAAGAAGAAAGGAAAAGGAGGTAGAAATGAAGGAAAAGAGGGAGGAAAGGAAAGAGGAAGAAAAGGAAGAAGGAAAATGAAGGGGAAGAAGGAAGGGAGGGAGGGAGAAAGGGAAAGGAAGGAAAAAGGGGAGGGAAGGAGGAAGAGAAGAAGGGAAGAGACAGAGGTGGAAGGAGACAGGAGAGATTTGTCTGATTACATAACATAAGGACATGTGTGTATATTATATACATATCTATACACATCTGGATGAAAGGCAGCACATATATATATATATATATAGGTATATATGTGTATAGGTGTTCATAAAAATATAGATGGGGATTATATGTTAGCTTCTGTAGGGCGCATGTAGCTATGCATATGTTAGGGAATGTGTATATATTTGAGAGAAGAGATGCATATGAATAGTCATGTGTGAGTCTAAGGAAGTGACTGTGTGAGTGAGTAGGGATATGGAAAGGAGCATATACATGTTAATAATTATTTTACTTGATAGCATTCAAATAGTACTATAAAATTTATGAAGCGCTTTACAAATATATCTCATTTGATCCTCATAACAACCCTGGGAAGATGGGGGCTATTATTAACCCCATTATACAGATGGGTAAACTAAGGCTGAATCAAATGACTGGCAAAGGGGACACACAGCTAGTAAATATTTGAGGCAGGACTTGAACTCAAGTCTTCCCAATTCCTATGCCGGTGCTCTATCTAGCTCCCTCTAAGATGAAGATATGCATATGATATGTGTACAAATACTTAACTATGTGTGTGAGGTTGTGAAATCCCCAGAAACTACTCACTCCATACTTCCTGAACACAAAATCACTGAATTTCAGAGCCGGAAGGGAATTCAGAGACTGTCTAGCCCACCCTGAACCTGAACAAGACTCTCCTTTTTCTAAAATACCTGCTAAGCAGTCATCCAGGCTCTGCTCAAAGTCTTCCAGTGAGGAGGATTACCCATGACCACTCGAGGCAGCTCATTCCACCCTGTAAGAGCTCTAATTATCAGGAGGTTTCCCCTTGCATCCTGCCAGACCTTTGGGAGAAATCTGTCTACTGCCATCAGGAGGGTTAGATGATATCTTAAAAGTTCCTGCTCAGGAATGTCACCTAATCCCACCTAGCCAGTTACTCCTCTAGGCAAAAGAACAAGTTGGTTTTCCCTAAAAGTCTCCACTAATCTGGGTCTAGTCATTGTCCTTGGCTAAACCTGGAACCTCTGGACCAAGGTAGTCAGAGTAGTCTGGCACTGAATAGTGGGAGTCCAAAGGACTCTGCCTTTTCTTCTTCAAGGAGCCCCTCTGTTTTGGACAGGACCCTGCAAGGACCTAAGCCTCCTGAAGCTTGGCTAATACTTGTCTCTTGGGACCAAAGAGTGTGTGTTCCACAAAGTGATGAATGTTCTGACAAATCTACAAAGCCAATACACTACAATGAGAGGCCAAATAATGACCTGACAAGTGGTCATTCTACACACTCATCAAAATAAGGGAGTCCATCCATAGTCTTCCTCCCAGCTCAGTATCCCTGTGATCTCTTAAGCACCACAACTTGTCACTCACAAGCTGAAGACTGAAGGCAACATAGTACAATGGAAAGAGCCCTGAGGTTCCCATCAGAAGAGCTGGGTTTGAATAGTAGACCTGCCTTGCCTCACCTGTCTATGTGGCCTGAGGCAAATCGTTTGGCCTTTTTGAGTTTCAAGTTCCTCCTGTCTGAAATGAGGGATTTGGACTCCATCTCTAGGGTGTTTTCCCTTTAAATCTATGGTCCTGTGTCCCATGATTCAGTATCTCCAGATGCTGGGATACCCCCAGCATACAAAATGGTGGATCCCCAAAGGGTTCTGGATCTGCTTCTTTATAAGTCAGAGAACAAGAAGAATTATTTCAACTTGGTTATACCTGGCAATGGTCACACTTCACACACACACACACACACACACACAACTTAGTAGTGTAAGTGTTCAATAAATACTATTTGACTGACTGATACACACATCTAGGGGACAAATTCATGTGTTGGTCATAGCTTAGAACAAACGACCACTATGGCCTCTTCCAAGGGAATATTTCTACAATTCTCTGAAATTAAAGTATGCATATGTGCACATGCGTGCATGTGTGTGTGCATGTGTGTGTGTGTGTGTGTGTGTGTGTGTGTGTGTGTGTAAGTAAGCTATAGCTCTTGGGCTCAAGGTATCAAGCCATATTTTGAGCTAAGGGGAAGTCATCTATTTCAGTCCTTGGTGACACTAACCTGGTATAGCTCCAGCCTTGCACACTGAAGGGGGAAAAATATCATAGGAATATCTGACGTTAGACAAGTCCTTTAACACTTCACCCCAGACCTCAGTGCCTTCATCTGTAAAATGAGGAGGTTGGGCTGCGTGATTTTCAGCTCCTACAAAGGAAAGTGTTTTTACATTTAAGTATTCTAAGATCTAGATGGGACATAGTGTTTTCCAACCCATTCTAGCTGGGAAATGGGCAAGGGAGGCCCCATAGAGTTCAAGGGGAGAAGAAAGCCACAAGAACATATGAACAGGGAAGCAACAGATGTTGGATTTCTGAAACCTGATGGAGATTCAGACTGGGGGAAGGTCACTGAACTCTCAGCTCAGTTCTCCACTGAGCCCCAGTGTGATCTACTGAGCCAGGTGACAAAGGTACTTGATCTGAAGAAAATGTCCAAAAGGGAAAAGTCATTCTTTTATCTGAGCCCAGAGGCAGGGGAAGGACCTCAGTAGAGGACCTCTGACATTCCCTTCCCAGGATCCCATTTCTCTTTTTTTTTTAGAGGCATACTGAAAAACAAAGGCAAAAATGTGGAGAGGAGGAAAGATGAGTATACTCAACTATGGTTCATAATGAAATGGGTATTGGGTTCAAGAAAAGTGGCTAAGTTCTGGACACATGATTGAATGGACTGAGCCTATTCTTCACTCTCTACTACATAACTTGGCCCAGTGGGAAGAGCACTGGACATGGAATCTAGAGGACCCATGTTCCAATCCTGCCTCTGTCATGACCTTGGATAACTCATCTGACTTCTCTTTTTCCTCAATTGTAGAATAAGAGCATTGGATTAAACAGCCTCCAAAATCTCTCCCAGAGCTAACACAATAATTTTGTAACCCAAGGCTGTCAGATTTTGGGGGGGTGTATTTCTTCATCTGTAAATGATAGGGTTCCAGTGATGGGCAAACTTTTTAAAGAGGGGGCCAAAGGAAAGGAAATGCTCATCTGTCAGTCTGTTTCTAAGGCGACTCTTTGGAAGTTTCATTGTATTGTATCCTACTCTTGTATTCATCATATTAGGAATAATGTCACATGGCCCAATAGAACATTTCAGGGGGCTGCATCTGGCCCAAGGGCTATAGTTTGCCCATCACCGGAGGTCCTTTTCAGTTCTAAAATTTAGTGACTTCATGAAATTATTCATTTCATTGAAAATGAAATTATTCAACTCATTCATTTAAATATATCTTGAGGGGCAGCTGGGTATCTCAGTGTATTGAAAGTCAGGTCTAGAGATGGAAGGTCCTGGATTCAAATTTGGCCTCAGACATCTCCTGGCTGTGTGACCCTGGACAACTCTTTTAACCCCAATTGCCCAACCCTTACCACTCTTCTGCCTTGGAATCAATACTTGGTGTTGGTAAAGGCTCAAAAAACAAAACAAAACAAATATACCCTGAACCCCTTTAACAACAAATATACCCTGAACCTCCCGAATGAGGTGATGTGAAGGCTTTAAAGAAATATTTACATTGGAGTCCCTTCCTTTGAGTTTATGTGCTAGCTATCAGAAGAGAAAAGACTTACTCTATATACAAAGTTAAATGACCATCAACCAACCAATGACCCATTCATTCAAAAACAAGCAAATTTACAACCACTTATTAAGGGATTGCCACTTGTCAGGCACTGTGTGAAACTAGGAGGGCTACACAGAGCCAAAGAGAGAAGAAACCCATGAAAACATGGGAACAGGGAGGGGGCAGATCTCATTGCAGCAAATAAAAAGTGAAAACTATCCCCTGCACAAGGAATTTCCTTTCTGAAGGACCATAGAAGACAATGGAAAAGATCTCCCCAAGAAGTCTCTCAAAGGCCAGCCTCCAGGGTAAAAAGATGGCAGAGGAATTCATCCTCAGCTTTGACCCCATGCCACCAGTTAAGAGTAACAGACTTGATGCCTCTTATTCCAGTCAACCCCAACTGGTTCTTAGAGAATTACTCATCCTGCCACATGAGATCAAACCAGAAAACCATGATAGCTTATTTGGAAAATGAGTCAGGCTTAGCTAAACCATTAGCTGGGATGATAGAGAAGGGGGAGAAAAGAGAGAAGGGAGGAACAATGCCACAGAGAATACTCTATTCCAGTCTAGAAGTTAATATAGTTCCACCTAGTAACTGAGAGGGGAGTTGGGGCTGGGCATTCTTGGAGAAAAGAAACCCCTTTTTTCCAGATGAAGAATGAACCAGATAGAACATTTCAGATGTGAGTTGGCTGTGGGGGCCAGATACTCAACAATCAATTAAGACACATTTTTTTCAACCACCTACCACAGTCAAAGAATTGTGCTGATGACTGAAAACAGGACTCCACCACAAGTCGATGATAAGAGATCAGTCAATTTTAAAGCGTTGCCCAGTTGATCTCCAAGGGAGATGCCACAGTTATAACCCCATCAATCTAAACCTCCATCTTCCCTGCCTCCTCTCCATCACCCGTTCTCTGTCTTCACTATTTAAAGTCCTCCTTCCCTACCCCGACCACTTGTTTTCAGCCCTTACCCCATCTAGCAATCAGGCAGCATCTTTGTGCCTATCTTGGGTAGGAAACTGTATTAGAAACCAAGAAGACAGTCAAAGAGATGGGGGAGTAATCCCAGAAACCCCCGAAGATGGCAGCAGGAAGAGGGCAGAAGGTAGCCTGTGCCTCCTCTGGTGTTCTCAGTATAATTATGCCATATTGGATACTCAGTAATCAATGGATTAAGATGCATTTTTCCCAAGCATTTACTATAGGCCAAGGACTGTGCTAATATGAGTGAACCAGGCTAACAATGCTACTAACTAAAAGGAGTCCAAAGATCTTTATTCTTAAGGTAGAATGGAAAGATAGTCAGAAAACTCGAGTTCTTATCCTGGCATGTTCACTCGATCTCTTTGGACCTCAGCTTCTCCATTTGTAAAATGAAAGAGATTTGAATTAGATAATTTTTAGTCTCCCTTCCAACACCAGAGGTCTATGATTCAATCAATCAACAAGAATTAAAACAAAACAAAACAAAACCATAGCTTCCATCTTAGATTCAATACTGTGTTTTGGTTCTAAGGCAGAAGAGTGGTAAGGGTAGGCAATGGGGGTTAAACAACTTGTGTTTAAACTTGTTAAACACAGCTAGGAAGTATCTAAGGCCAGATTTGAATCCAGGACCTCCTGTATCCAGGTCTGGTTCTCAATACACTGAGTCACCTACCTGCTCCCATTCAACAAGAATGTTTAAAGCACCTACTATGTGCCAGGCACTGTGCTAAGAAATGAGGATTCCAGGATTCTGTGACTCATTTAGTTTTAAATAAATAAGTAGACAAACAAACCAAAGGATGGATGAATGGAGAGGTAAATGAATTAATGAATAAATATACAGTCAAAGAAGTAACACACACAGAGAGTGAATTAAAGAGAGTGAAAGTGGAATAAACCCAGACCTTGAATGTACTGAGTTTGGGGGGGGGGGGAAATAGATGTTCTGGCAAGAATCAGGTAGATACATATGCACAATAAGGGCATGTATTTAAATATATACATGCAAACTTCCTTTCCCAGTGGAGCAGCACAAGGTTATAGCAGTGGTTATCAATTAAATTCCTTTCAGTCAAGAAAAGTCCAGTTAACAAGCATTTATCCATTGTTTATTATGAACAAGGGTTTATAGAGAAACAAATAATACTAATGATGATAATTAGTTTCTTTAGTTCCTTTCCAGTTCTAAATCTAGAATTCCACCATTCTGGGCATGGATTCAAGAGTGCTAAATGGATAGCATCAGACACCACTGTGGAAATTTAGCAGAGGAAAAAATCATCCCTTCTGGCTGGGTTGACCAAAGCTAATATCACCAAAAAGAAGAGATGCAAAATAGACCTGAAAGGAGAGGCAGCTAGATGGTTCAGTAGAAAGAAAGTCAGGTCTAGAGACAGGATGTCCCAAGTTCAAATCTGGCCTCAGACACTTCCTAGCTGTGTGTCCCTGGGCAAGTCATTTAACCCCAACAGTCTTGATTCTAAGATGAAAGATAAGGGGTTAAAAAACAAGCCTGAAAGGATGGCCAAGATTTGTATTCAATGTAATGATAATTTAATGAGTGCCTTCTGTGTGCAAGAAAGTCACTGTGCCCTCCCTGTAGGTTGGGGCTATTCAAAGGCAAAAAAGAAAGGAAGGAAGGAAGGAAGGAAGGAAGGAAGGAAGGA
>NW_025372536.1:0-4665 GCF_016433145.1 Gracilinanus agilis
GAGGAGATCTCTCTACTGGGAGTATGTTCTACACTGGGTTTCCAGGATGGACTAGTCCAGGTCAGGAGATTCCTGAGTTGTCCATTTGCTCCCCTTCCCCGCCAGGCTCCATCCCTTAGGACAGGAATAGATGAATGTTGTGCTTAGCTCTGACACCTCGTGTATGCACTATTTATCTTTTTGTTGCCCAGGAGGTTATCAGGGGTTGGGGTGATTGAATGCCTGGAAGAGGGACAATTTGGAGCTGTCCAAGGGGAGCTATTAAAAGATTTTAGACTTCTAAATTTTGTTGAATAGAGAAGTGAGCTTCTGGGGAAACGAATTCCCCCTGCCACCCTCACCCCGAGCAAACCAAGAATAAATCCTATGATATGCATGTGAATGATTGTAGTTTGCAGGATGTCCTGAGATCCAAGAACAGCTTTGAGATCCAAGAACAGCTCTTAGGAATGTTTACGGGGGACTCTGGGCAATTCTTTGCTGAGAGAGCTAGTCAGAGAGGAAATCGATTTCCCAATCAAATCAGTCAATCAACAAATAATTATTAATGCTTGTTCTTGCCACGTGACCCTAGTAAAGTCTCATTAATTCAAACCCTACTAACCCAGAATTCTTGTTCATACAGACATGGGCTGGGCTGAAGTTTACTTTTACGCCGTGTAGGAAAGAAAACATTTTGCTAAGCAAATTAATAGTTTAAACAAGACCTATGGAGATTCTGAGGTTTAACCCAATTAAGAGTATAACTTTCATGAACCTTACCATTCCCAATTACATGCAGAGCATGTACTAAAAGCAATGACCTTTTGAAAAGCTACTCATTAGAGCAGATCCCTCAGGGTCTCACCTTGGCTAGGCCACATCCTGAATTTGGGTCTTGAGTTGAGATTTTTCAATGTTCAGGGGGTTCAAGCAGCCCCCAGTCCTCTTTCTCCTTAACCCGAGGGGCTGAGATTTATGCTGTATATCCAAGTTCCAACCCATACTTCGTACCCCTCCCTTTTACCATCAGATCCCCCTTTTGCCCAGTTCATTGATCTTTTTCATCCTGACCTCTATCCTGCAAGGGAGCCTAGAATGGGAAATCCAAAAAGATTTCTTTCTTCTCTTCTCAAGCTTTGGTGTCTGCTTAGGGTCTCCATTGGATCATAGACATTTAGAGATAGCAGGAAAATTGCTAAGCTGGATGTATGTATGCCACTCCTTTGTCATTTTTTTCCTTTAATGAGTGTATAGCCGATAAGAAAAGTCTTCTTACCTTTCTAAATTATATGAGATGCAGTACTAATTTGTCTGCCCTGTTGAGCTTTTATCCAAGTTTTATTCCTAGCTGCTCTAGGTGGATTTGCCTCTAGTGTCATGGAAGAAAATTTTAAATTATATTTATTTTGTGGTTTTTTTTTTAATTGCACAAAACACTAAGACTAAATACATGTAAGTTTGTTTGGATTGTTTGGGGTTTTTTTTTTTAACTTTTTTTTTTCTTCATGAACTTATTTTCTTTGCTTTTTTGGAAAGGGCCTAAAAATAGCCTTCATGCATCTGTTAGGTTTTCTTTTCCTGTTTTTTAGCTGTATTTAGCATTGCCTTTCTCTAGACACAGTTAGCCTTCACATGTATATAAACCAGGCCCTGGCTTGAGAGTTTCACAAAACAAAAACAAAACAAACAAAAAAAACAGGTTGTTCACCCCCAATGTTGATGCCTTTCCTTTCAGCCAAAAGCCCTAATGCCAGAGAAGTCTCTCTTTGTTCCTTCTTCCCTCTGCCTGGTTATTAGATAAAAATCCAGATAGTCATAAAACACCAGCACTAGTGCCTGTATGAAAAGCAACCAATGCCTTGTAACTTTCTAAATAAAAGTATATGGAAACCATTGAAAGGTCTCTCCATGTATCTCTTTTGCAAAGGAAATTGTGGTGTTGGGTTGGGGTAGATCAATGATTCCCAAAGTGGGCACTACAGCCCCCTGGTGGGTGCTTCAGTGATCCAGGGAGGCAGTGATGGCCACAGGTGCATTTTTATCTTTCCTATTAATTGCTATTAAAAATTAATTTCCAGGGGTGCTAAGTAATATTTTTTCTGGAAAGGGGGCGGTGGGCCAAAAAAGTTTGGGAACCACTGGGGTAGATGATTTGGATGATAGGATTATAGGACCTCAGAAATGGAAAGGAACTTAGAGACAAGTCCAACTCTCTGACTTTATGAACTGAGGCCCAAGAAGGTAGAGGGCCACAAAGCTAGTAAGTTATTGTTTTTCAATCGTTTCAGTCATGTCTGACTCTATGATGCCATCTAGGGTTTTGTTGGCAAAGATGCCAGAGTGGTTTGTCATTTCCTTCTCCAATTCTTTGTACAAGTGAAGAAACTGAGGCCAACAGGGGTAAGTGATTTGCCTAGGGTCACACAGCTAATAAGTGTTGGGGACCATATTTAAACTCAGGAAGATCCAAACCCTACGCTTTCTTTCCTATGCCCCTTAGCTGCCCAATTCCCATATAGGCACTCAGTATCCAAAATAAATATTACTAATGCAAACCTTTATTTCACCCACCACAGAAAGTGCACAAACCACAAAGGATTCACAGGATTTCATGAACAAATACAGTAACATTCAAAGGATATGACGAGTTGGTTAGCAAAGGAAGAAATCCAAGCTATATTTTAAAAACTCACCAAGTCATTACCAATTAGAGAAATGTAAAATAAAGCAACTTTTAGATTCCTTCTCACAGGTTCGAGATTGGTAAAGAAGACAAAAAAGGGAAAATGACAATTACTGGAAGGGTTGCACAGGAAATAGGCATGTTAACCCATTGTTGGTGGATCTGTGAATTGGTTCTGTCATTCTGTCAAGAAATTTGGAACTATGCCCCAAAAGCCACTGAACTGTAGTTACGTTTTATTTTTATTGTCATGCAAAACACACTTCCATATGGGTCACTGTTGTAACAGCAAAGTCATACATAACCAAAACCCCCCAAATAAAACCATAAATACACTGGAGTGAAAGACAACTCTAGCAGTTCTTTCTCTGGAGGTGGATAGCAATCCCTGTTATAATAAGTCTTTCAGAATTGTCCCAGATCACTGCATTGCTGAGAGCAGCCAAGTTTTCACAGATAATCATTGTCCGATATTACTGTTATTGTGTACAATTGAACTGTATATACTCTTCGACCCAACAGTACTACTACTAGATCAATAGCCAAAGAGAATAAAGAAAGAGGAAAGGATCCATATATCTAAAAGATTTGTAACAGACCTTTTCTTAGCAAAAACTCAAAATTAAGGAGGTGCCCATCCGTTGAGAATGGCTGAACAAATTAGGTTATGTGAATGGAAAAGAATGCTATTTTGTCCTAAGAATGATAAAAGAAACCTGAGAGAACCTGGACAAACAATTGCAGAGTGAGACATACCTTTTTATACTTGGTCAATGTGAGAATTTGTTTTTCTTGGCTGCTTTTTAAAGTTGGGATTGGAGTGAAAAAATTAATGTTTGTTCATTTAAAAAGAGTAAAAGAAAATATCTCATTTTAAAAAATACTAAAATATAAAGTACTCAAATAGCTCATAAAATTTCCTGTGGAAGGCAAAAAAAAAAAACAATTTTGAATAAATGTTTCAGTCAATCCTGTATCAACTGAGTAACTCGCAGCGATAACAGGGTTAGCAAGATTTTGATTTTTTTGCACCCTCCATCCCCCATGGCAGGATTTTAGTTCTCAGCTGAAAGGTAACCCTCTAGGGAAGATCTTAAAGCACACTGCTGAGGACGTCTTTTCCCTCTAGGAGGCCGGTACCCAACTTCCAACTCAGAAACTCTAGCTCTCTTGAAAGGATAAGTATAAAGGGATTTTTCCTTAGAATAATAAGTTTATACTTAAAACCCTCAGCAAACATTATTTGTAATGGGCATAAGTTAGAAGCCTTCCCTATAAAATCAGGAGTGAAATAAGGACACCCCATTATCACTAATATCATTTACTATTGTATTAGAAATGTTAGCAATAGCAATAAGGGAAGAAAAAGAAATTGAAAGAATCAGAGTGGCCCAAGAGGTAAAGAAACAATCTCTTTTTGTAGACAAATATGGAAATATATGTATATAAAATAGATACATATGGTGGAGAGCCTAAAGATTTAACTAAAAATAATGAGTTGAAACTATTAATTTTAGCAAAGCAGCAGAATATGAAATAAATCCACATAAATCAAGATCATTTCTATATATCACCAACAATGTCCTGCAAGAAGAGATATCTTAATTGAAAGAAGAACTATCCAGAACAGGAAAGGAGCTGCTCACCACACTCTCCAGTCTGCCAAGGGCCAGGGCACCTGACCCTGCCCTTATGGAAGCTCCACGCTGGGGCAGCTTTCTTCATTTCTCAGACCATCACATCATGTTCTCCCAAAGCTTTTCTGGCCTGGAGCTAATGATCTAGTCAATGTACATTTTATTTATTTATTATTATTTTTTAAAAAAATTTTAAACCCTTAACTTCTGTGTATTGACTTATAAGTGGAAGATTGGTAAGGGTAGGCAATGGGGGTCAAGTGACTTGCCCAGGGTCACACAGCTGGCAATGTACATTTTTTTTAAACATTTATTTATATTCATTTTTAACATGGTTACATGATTCATGCTCCTCCTTTCCCC
>NW_025372537.1:0-2876 GCF_016433145.1 Gracilinanus agilis
CCTCTCCTCTCCTCTCCTCTCCTCCCCTCTCCCTCAAAACTCTTATTATCTTCTGTCATTGAATCAATACTGTGTATTGGTTCCAAGGCAGGAGTGTGGTAAGGGGCTAGGAAGTGGAGGTTAAGTGACTAGTTCAGGGCCACACAGCAAGGAAGTATCTGAAGCCAGATTTGAATCCTGGATCTCCCCTCTCTAGGCCTGGAGCTCTATCCATTGAGCCACCCAGCTGCCCACCTCAGCCTGATTTTTAAGGCCTTCTACTATCTGGCTTAGGTCTATCCTTCCAACTTGAGTCCAATGGTTCCATTTCATATACTCCATTTTTGGCCAAGGTGGCTGATTTCCTCAAGGAGACTTTTTTTTTTTTTTTTTTTTAATCTCTAGCCTCTGTATGGGCACTTCTTTCCAGCTCTGACCTTTAGAATCTTCCTCTTCCTTCAAGGCTCTGTCCAGGGGTCGCCTCCCCTGAGAAGCCTTCCTTCATTCTTCTGGCCTTCTGTGTTCTCTCTTTCCTCAGGTCACCTCATGTATAAGTGCCGCCTCTTGAGAGCAGGGGCCATCTTACTCTTGTGGTATTCTTGGTGAGGTGAGTGGAGAGTAAAGACAGGTTAGGATCCTCCTCTTGCTGACCTTGAATGCCATTTTAAAATATCTTTTGCTACTCTCACAAGGAACAAAATCTGAGGCCAAGCAGCTTCTCAGGAGGCTCAGATCCTCAGGCAATCTGTTCCCCATTTGGCAATCACTGGAAACATTTATATGGCACCTACTCTGTGCCAGGCTTTGCACGAAGTACTTTTACAAACATTATCTCATTTGATCCTTGCAACAGTCCCGTTACCTAGATGCTGTTATTATCCTCATTTTACAGTTGAGGAAACTGAGGTAAACCTAAGTTAAATGCTTTGATCAGGTCACACAGCTAATAGTTTCTGAGGCTAGATCTGAATTCAGGTCTTCCTGATTTTAGGCATGGCTCTTTATTCACTGCTCCACCAGTTGCCTCAATGGAGGTTGAGTCATTTTAGTCATGCCCGATTCTCCATGATCCCATTTGGGATTTTCTTGGCAGAGATAATGCAGTGGTCTGCCATTTCCTTCTCCAGTCCATGGGACAAGTGAGGAAACTGAGGCAAACTAGTTGTGTCTGACTCTTCCTGACCCTGTTTAGGGTTTTCTTGGCAGAGACACTGAAGTGGTTTATAATTTCCTTCTCCAGTTCATTTTACAGATGAGGAAACTGAGGCAAACAGGACAAAGTGACTTGTTCAGGGTCACACAGCTAATATGTGTTTGAAACTAGATTTGAACTCAGGTTTTCCTGACTCCAGGCCTGTTGCTTTGCCCACTGTGCCACCTAGCTGCCCTGTAAGGCACACAATAAGGGCTTAATTAATGCTTGTTGACCAGCTTGCAGACTGAGTTGGGACACTGGGCTCAGGAAATGGACTGAGCATGTGCTGGATTGGAGGAAATCCTGGCATGTGCCTTTCCTCCCCACCCCACAGGTGCAAGGGTTTCTCTGGGAGCAGCTGCTGGCAGCACCAAAGCCCTTGGAGCCAGGGAACTGGCCATGCCATAGCTGCTGAGCCAGTCCTTGGGAACTCTGGCTCAGGCTCAGAGCGTGGCTCTAGGAAATCCGGCATATGCCCTCATCTGCTCTAGCTGCCTAGTCAGGGAATTCTCTGTGGGTTGCTCGCTGATCCTTGGCAAAACCATCTTTCACACTGAAATGACCGTTTGATGGGCTGCTCTGAATATTCTGAACTGCTCTTTTCCTGGCCTGAAGGGACTGTATTTGCTCCCACATTCCCTCCCCAGCCCACCCTTTCCAGCAGCCATTTATCACAGGACGCACCGGAGGGCAGAGTCTATGGGGGAGAGCTGTAAGCGATTCAGGTAAATGGCTCACATGTGGTGCCTTTTGATGCAGCTGGACCAGAATTTCCTCCCTGGCAGAACCTCTGAGGGCTTGGTTTGAGCAGGGGAAGAGGGGTTAATGGCACTTAAACTGTCCTCTGCCTTCTTTTAGTAAACAGAACCATTCACAGCTTTTCTGTGGCTCTCAGCAAGACCTCAGAGCAGCCCCCACTATTTCTGATGAAATGAGGAAAGCCAAGGAGCATATGTATACAGTTATCCCTTCCACCGCATAATTTTTTTTGTTATAAAACCCTCCCCTTCCATCTTAGAATCAATACTAGGTATTGCTTCTAAGGCAGAAGAGTGGTAAGGGTGGGCAATGGGGGTCAAGTGACTTGCCCAGGGTCACACAGCTGGGAAGTGTCTGAGGCCAGATTTGAACCCAGGACCTCCCATCTCTAGGCCTGACTCTCAATCCACTGAGTCACCTGGCTCCCCCCCCCCCAACTTCACAATTTTTGATGTCATGGTTTCAGTAGATATGTAAGAAATTAAATGGGAATTTGGGGGAGTTTTGTGGGAGTTGCAGATGACATAGAAAAAGTTGGAAAACTCAGAATTGCGTACTTGCAAAATTTTTACATGGATTTTCTAGATCACAGGGTGCTGCACCCTAACCCCGATGTGGGGGGCATCACTCTACACATGCACACATACATACACACCCCAACATTTTCTGTTTTTAAAAAAGAAAAGAAACCTCATAAACTAACGATTTCTCAGTCACAATGATCTAACTTAGGATAAATGATAAATTCAGCATCAGTGTGATGGCACTGTAACTTTGCTATTATAAAAGGCTTTTTTTTTAGTAAAAGGCCATTGATCTGCTTTCTTCTTCTTCTTCTTCTTCTTCTTCTTCTTCTTCTTCTTCTTCTTCTTCTTCTTCTTCTTCTTCTTCTTCTTCTTCTTCTTCTTCTTCTTCTTCTTCTTCTTCTTCTTCTTCTTCTTCT
>NW_025372538.1:0-4497 GCF_016433145.1 Gracilinanus agilis
ATATATATATATATCAGTGGCACCAAAAAAGTCTCACTTCAGACTCAATCTCTAAGCATTTATTAAGTGCCCACTATGTGTCAGAACCATGCTAGTCAATGGGGAGACAAAGACAATAATAATAAATTCCCATCTCCCACACCTCTGGCCAAAATTTTCATTGTCTTCATCCAGTTTCCAGAATGTAAAGAGCAAAGCATGTAAAGGCCATAGAGCAGAACGGGGTCCAAAAGCTCTCAGCTTTACTTTGCCAACATAATCTCTCACTCCTTCCCCAACCCCCCTCTGACACTGGTATTCCAGGTGATGTAGAACAGCCTCCAGGCTGACAGGGGGCTGATTGAGTACCTGCCACCTGCCAGCTAAACATATCTCTGAACTCTGCTTGCTTTGGGGACAGGTTGAGGCAAACCACCCACAGATAACATTGGGGCTTGTTCCAGAAAGCCCCTGCCCAACCCCCAGAGGCATGTCCCTACCAACTAGGCTCAGCTTAACTCCTACTTGCTCTCTTAAGAGCTGAAAGGCTTGGAAAGTATCCCAACACAGAAGTACCTATTTGGGAAAATATAACAGGAGGAAATTTGATGGAATTTCTCAGCCTCCAGAACATTATCATCTCTGGTCTTACGAGTCAGAAAAATCCTGCTTCAGACACTTACTAGCTCTTGTCACTTTGGGAAAGTCATCTAAGCTCTCTCAGCCTCAGTTTCTTCATCTATAAAATGGGGATAATAATAGCACCTACTATTAGGATTCTTGTGAGAATCAGATAATATAAGTGCTTCACAAACCTTAAATTTCTATGTAAATGATATTTTTAAAAATTTAAAAATTTAAAAATCTTTTCCTTCCGCCTTAGAATCAATACCAAGTATCAGTTCTAAGGCAGAAGAGCTGTAAGGGCTAGAGGGGGTTAAGGGACTTGCCCAGAGTCACATAGCAAGGAAGTGTCTGAGGCCAGATTTGAACCAGGTGCTTCCATCTCCAGACTCGGTATTCTTTCAGTCAAGTCACCCAACTGCCCCTTTTGTTATTATTATTACTGAAATCTATGATCTCTCACTGGCTCTGGTGTGCTCTGGAAGCCACCCTCTGGCCTTTTTTTTGGTTTCTTATCTCTTCTTCAGAGGCTCAGAGGGCTGCTAATAGAGCCAGGAGCAGCTGGAGTGTCTTCCATAAGTATAAACTCACCTAGAATGCCTAAATGCTAGAACATTGGGATCTTGAAATGCTGGGATGTTAGGGGTGGCCTCCAGCTACATTGGTCAGAAGGTTTGGTTCTCAGCTTTTAGATATAAAGTACAAGACAAACCCAGCAGCTGAGAGTAATGGCCCATCTGTGGCCACCCAGATGGGCCAGCTCAGGAAAGCAGTCAGTAGATCAAAAAAGATTTATTAAGCACTTACTGTAAGCCGAGGACTACACAGTCCTTGTCGCACTAAGCGCTAAGGCTACAAAGTAAGCAAAAAAGCAGTCATTTAAAATCACACTGCCTTGGGCAGCTGGGTGTCTTAGTGGCAAGAGAGCCAGATCTAGAGCCAGGAGGACTTGGGTTCAAATCTGGACTCAGATACTTCCTAGCTGTATGATCCTGCATAAGTCACTTAAGCCCACTGCCTAGCCCTTATCATTCTTCTGCCACAGAACGAATGATTATAAGACAGAAGGTAAGGGTTTTAAACAAATAAATTAATGAATAAATGAAATCATTTTTGCCTTGTATTAACTTACCTGGACACACGATCATAGCTCTAGTGGTTGAAAGGAAACTTAGAGAAACCTAAGCCCAAATTCCCCTCATTTTACAGATGGAGAAACTGAGGCCCAAGGCTAGTAAGGGCCCTGCTCAAAGTCAAGCATATACTAAGTGTCAAAGGCAGGATATGAACCCTAGTTCTCTTAAATACCAAATAAGTGTTCTTAGATGATATCAAACTGTTAATATGCTACATTTACACACACATATACCAATACATACAGACACAAACACGCAATAGAATACAAACTTCCTGAGGGGAGAGACTCTCCTTTTTTAGTTTGTTGTCAGCAAAACCTGGCATAGTACCTCATCGATAGGTACAATTTAATAAATGTTTGTTAAATGGAACAAGATCCACAAGGATCTCATGATAGAAAAGGACAATCACTTGGAGGGGTGGCATGGAATGTAGTTAGTTAGTGAATCCCACCCCACATCTGCCCACGACACCACCACTGTCCCCGGTGGGCTCCCAGGACTCTCCTCTCCATTGTCCCCTCCATCTCAGCACAGATTCCAGCGTAGGGAAGAAAAGGGATGATCGGGCTCTTCCCTCAGCCGGAGTTTGCTCTGTGTTTTTCCTTTCCTGGCACTGGGAGAACCAGACAGTGGCATATTGTAAGTGAGAAGGTGGTAGGGTAGTGTCTCTTGTAGGGAAAGAAAAATAACCTAACTCAGTATCAGCCAGAGCTCATTAAAGCTTCCACAGACATTACGGGACCAACAACTATTACACTCCTGTCTGTCTCTCTCTCTCTGGGCCCCAGGGGAAGTATGGCTGGACCCCTGCCAGTCTCTTTTTTTTTTCTGCACCCCTCAGTTTCCTTAAATCTATCTCCCCTCTCAGACCTCGGAGACCCCCTCTAAGGGGACACAAGGGAGCCTGGCCCCAAATTCCCGCCTCTGTCAAGTGAGAAATTTTGATTCCTGCCTTCCCCATTCAGAGATGCTGATCTCCTTAAAAAATGGTTGCTTTGTGCTGTTGGGGGAGGGGGAGTGGGGGCTGGAGATTAACCCTTGGGCCGGGGAGGATGCCCTTTCAAGAATGACAGACTCTGGTGGAAACCCTTTAAAGATAGAGAGATTTATTTAGGTTGAATGAGAGGGAGGCAGAGTGTAGGACCAACTGCCTCCCTGGACAGTGAAAAGTTCAAGATGTTTATATTCTAAAGGGATGGGGTCTACATGACTTGGAAAGGAAAGGTGGGAGGGGGAAGAACAATGAATACAAACATGGGGGCAATCAAGGGAGAAGAGGTAACAGAATAGGTGCCTTTGGGTCTGGGGCCTTAAACATAAGCATACATCCTTTATGACATCTTGATCATAAAGGTGGGTAAGTTACCTATCTTGAGAAACCTAGTGATGTTTGAGATGCAAACACAGGGTATCCCCTAAGAGCCTCATCATAAAGCTAGAGGCCAAGGATCCTTTGTTTCCTCAGTCACCTCTTAGGTCACACTAGGCTGCCTTTGTCCCTGATGCCCAGCAGGCATAAAGTTCTTTGACCTGGGGTGTCTCTAGGAATTTGGGGGGGAGGGAACCTGGTGCCCACCACATGTGCCATAGATCCAGGTGAGGCTCTCTGACTGGGGATGGGGGCCAGAACCAGCTCAAACCTGCAGCAAGGAGCCTACTGTTAAATTTTCAGTGTGAATACTTACACTCAGAAATCAGCAAACTGGAGGCAGCTGAGTGGCTCAGGGGAGTGAGAGACAGGCCCAGAGATGGGAGGTCCTGAGTTCAAATATGAATCCAGACAATTCCTAGCTGTATGATCCAGGGCAAGTCACTTAAACCCAACTGCCTAGTCCTTACCACTCTTCTGCCTTGGAACTAGTTCTAAGTGTCCATTCTAAGACAGAAGGTAAGAGTTCCTATCAGTGATGGATTTTGTTTCTTTTAAGTTTTGAAATAGGATTTAAAACTCATGTAAAAGTTTGTTTTTAAATTCTGAAACAGACCTGTTTGGGGGACAAATTTTATTGCTTGCTGTGGTGGGAGGAGGTGGCGTTTTCGCCTTTACCATAATAAAATAGAAATGGGGGGGGGGGATCAGCAAACCTACACCAAAACAAGTTTGTTGATTGTCTATATTTAAGAAAGTAAGAAAGTGTTAATATTACAGAATAAACTTAAAGGTATGAATATTTTTTTCCTCTGAGAGTCAGCAGTTAAATATTAACCCACACACAGCTGAAAGGGACACTCCTCCAAAGACTAGAATATGGACACAATCAAGCTTCCTTTGGCCCCAGGAAGGCTCCATCCCCAGATCCTTTCATGGCTGCTGGTGCAGATGACCCTCTCCATGGCAGACAGAGGGCATCCCTGGCAAGCCCTCCAGAAGCCTATGGACTGATTAAAACCAACTGGACCCCCTTCCCTCAGCCTGTCTGGCAGAGATCACTTCCCTGAAGAGTCTTTGGCTTGTGGCTCTTGCTGCTGCCTCTGAGGCTTCTGTTTCTTTCACCAGGTCCCTTCTGAAACCACACTCCAAAGCTGACTCAGTGCCTAGAGATTAAAGGCAACTCCAGCAAATCTGAGCCCACTGTCAACAGAGAGAGAGACAGAGATAGAGAGAAAGAAAGGAAGAAGAAAGAGAGGAAGAGGAAGAAAGGGAGAGACAGAGAGAGGAAGAGGAGAGAGACAGACAGACAGAAAGGAAGAAGAGAGAGAGGAAGAGGAAGAGAGGAAGAGACAGAGAGAGAGAGAGAGAGAGAGAGAGAGAGAG